>NW_011494765.1:1283706-1289260 GCF_000754665.1 Bison bison bison | reverse complement strand
CACCTGATTTGTTTAACTGACTCATTGGAAAAGACCCTGATGCTGGGAAAGATTGAGGGCAGGAGGAGAAGGGGACGACAGAGGATGAGATGGTTGGATGGCATCACCAACTCGATGGAGATGGGTTTGGGTGGACTCCGGGAGTTGGTGATGGACAGGGAGGCCTGGCGTGCTGCAGTTCATGGAGTCACAAAGAGTCGGACACGACTCAGCGACTGAACTGAACTGATCTGCATACAGGTTTCTCAAGAGACAGGTAAGGTGGCCTGGTATTCCCATCTCTTGAATAATTTTCCACAGTTTGTTGTGATCCACACAAAGCCTTTAGCATAATCAATGAAGCAGAAGTAGATGTTTTTCTGGAATTCCCTTGCATTTCCTGTGATCCAGCAGATGTTGGCAATTTGATCTCTGGTTCTTCTGCCTTTTCGAAACCCAGCTTATACATATTGAAGTTCTCAGTTCACGTACTACTGAAACCTAGCTTGAAGGATTTTGAGCATAACCTTGCTAGCATCTGAAATGAATGCAATCATTAGTAGTTTGAATATTCTTTGAGATTACACTTCTCTGGGATTGTAATGAAAACTGGCCTTTTCCAATCTTGTGGCTATTGCTGAGTTTTCCAAATTTGCTGGCATGTTGAGTGCAGCATTTCAACAGCATCATCTTTTAGGATTTGATATAGCTCAGCTAGAATTCCATCACCTCCACTAGTTTTTTTTGTAGTAATGCTTCCTAAGGCCCACTTGACTTCACACTGCAGGATGTCTGGCTGTAGGTGAGTGACCACACCATCATGATTTATCCAGGTCATTATCACTTTTCTTGTATAGTTCTTCTGTGTAATCTTGCCACTTCTTCTTAATCTCTTCTGCTTCTGTTAGGTCCTTGCTGTTTCTATCCTTTATCAAGCCCATCCTTGCACAAAATGTTCCCTTGATATCTCCAATATTCTTGAAGAAATTTCTAGTCTTTCTCATTCTGTTGTTTTCCTCTATTTCTTTGCATTGTTCACTTAAAGAAGATTTTCTTCTCTCTGCTTGCTGTTCTCTTGAACTCTGCCTTAAATAACATAACAAGGAAGTTTGCAAATGGTATACTGTTTTAATGCATTAAGTGAACTGAAGGTATTCCTGTAACATTTCCTCACCTGGGATAGAGCAACAGCTAGTGCCTTGGTGTTGTGAGACATTGGAATGACTGTGGGAATATGTCACTATTAAAACTTGTCTTAATCTAAGTGTGGAAATGGCAAAGTCCTCTAGGAAAAATAAAGAAAAGGCTAAAATATACAGTGTGGCTTAAAAGTTTTAATAAAAGCCTTGATAGATTATGACAGTGGCTACATACTATGTTATTTCATTTGACATATCTGAAAAAGGCAAAATTATAGGAATTGGAAACTGATCAGGTGCTGGGAGTGGGGGAACTGTTGACTACAAAAGCACAGCATAAGTAAATTGAGTGATATGGGGTAGAAGTGTTCCTTGTCTTAATTGTCTGTGGCTGTTAAACCACAGTGTACGTTTGTCAAAACTCATAGAACTATACACCCAAGTGAAATAATTTTAATTTGAGGTTAAAAAAAAGTAAATTTTGAATGACAGAGGATGAGATGGTTGGATGGCATTATCAACTCAATGGACATGAGTTTGAGTAAGCTCCAGGAGTTGGTGATGGACAGGGAGGCCTGGCGCGCTGCAGTCCGTGGAGTCGCAAAGAGTCAGACGCAACTGAGCAACTGAACTGAACTGAATGGTGGGAAGAACAGGTGGTAAAGAGATGATCTCAGTATAGTGTGGTAGACACTCTACAAAGGATGAGGGGGATCAATTGGGGTGGTGGTGGTGGTGGTTCAGTCGCTAAGTCCCATCAGACTCTTTGCAACCCCATGGACTGCAGCACGCCAGTCTCCTCTGTCCTCCACTAGCTCCCAGAGTTTGCTCAAATACATGTCCATTGAGTCAGTGATACTACAGGGGTCCTGGAAATGTTGTACATACTGATTGTGGTGGTGGTTACACAGATGTATATAGTTATCAAAACTCCTCTTCATGTATACATAGAATGGTTGGGCTTCATTATGTGTAAATGGACTTCCCTGGTGGGTCAGAGGTTAAAGCATCTGCCTGCAATGCGGGAGACCTGGGTTCAATCCCTGGGTTGGGAGGATCCACTGGAGAAGGAAATGGCAACCCACTCCAGTATTCTTGCCTGGAGAATCCCATGGACGGAGGAGCCTGGTGGGCTACAGTCCACGGGGTTGCAAAGAGTTGGACAGGACTGAGCGACTTCACTTTCACTTTTTATAATTTGAAATTGATTTATAAAAAAGAAAAAGTACCATGAGTTCTGGAACCAAAAGACCTTACGTCAAATCTTGACTGCAGCTTTAGTAGCTTGGTGATCTTGAGCAAGTCACTGAACACCTTTGAGCCTCCGTTTCTCTTTCTGTTAGTTATAGCTGACAATACCCATGTCTTGTAGCTCTGGCAAGGAGTAGAGAAGGGGAGTAGAGATAATGCCCTTGAACTGCTTGGTTCCTGCCTGACATAGCTTAGGGACTAGATATTTTCATTCCCATCCTGTGAATGGCTCAGTATGGAGAATGGATCTTTGAATTAACTGAAGCTGCTATATTTTAAAATAGAAGTTAAGTTCAAACATTTGTGAAAGGTAAAAATGTTAACATCCATATGTTTGTTTAATGATAGCTTGTAGAGTCTTATTACTGTTGCTATCTTTTATATCATTATAACATAAATCTTCTAGGCTTAAGTCTTATTTAATTAGTCAAGAACAATATGTAATATTCCTTCAGTCAGGAAAGCCTAAGTAATTATTTGCAGTGTTATCTTGTAAAGAGTCATTAACTGAGAAATCATTCAAACAATACTAGTAACACATTTATGATTCCTATCTTTTTTCTTTGTTTTTATTCAGTCTTTGAAATGAAATCTTTTGTATCAAGTGGATAAATATTTTTTCCCTCTTTTGAGGGGAAGTATAGTGTATTTATTTACTTTTATTGAAGTGTAGTATAATATTATAATTTATAATTTGTAAGTATACAATATAGTGATTCAGAATTTTAAATTTATACTCTGTTTATAGTTACATTCCCCATATTGTATAATGTGTCCTTATAGTTTATTTTATACCTAATAGTTTGTGCCTCTTAATATCCTATCTGTTTATTGCCCTCCCTTTCCTCTTCCCACTGGTATGTTTACTGTTCTGTATATCTATGAGTCTATTTCTTTTTTGTTATATTTACTAGTTTGTTGTATTTTTTAGATTTTATATGTGATATCATACAGTATTTGTCTTGCTGTGTCTGACTTATTTCACTTTTAGCATAATGCCCTCCAACTCCATCCGTGTTGCTGCAAATGGCAAAATTACATTCTTTTTCACGGCTGATTAGTATTTCAAGTTCATAAGTATTAATAAGATTTCTTTGACCCTAGTTCCCCCTTTTATGACAAATGTTAAAAGTAATTATAAAGAATACACCCATGTTTGTGTTGCAGGAAAGGGGACCCCTTCCAGGGCCCCAGAGTGGGCTTTTGTCTAACACTTGGAAAACAATTGTCCAGGGAGACACACATGCTGGCAAAACAAGAGATGCTATTGGAAAGGGCACCTGGGCAGAGAGCAGTAGGTAAGGGAACCCAGGAGAACTGCTCTGCCATGTGACTCTCAGTCTTGGGTTTCATGGTGATGGCATTAGTTTCTGGGTTGTCTTTGGCCAATCATTCTTACTCAGAGTCCTTCCTGGGGGAGCCCTTATCACTCAGCCAAGATAGATGCCAATGAGAAGGATTCTGGGAGGTGGTCAGACATGTGCTGTCTTTTGACCTTTCTCAAACTCTTCTGGTTGGTGGTGGCTTATTAGTTCCGTATTCTTTACTAGGACCTCCTGTCGTAAAACAATTCATGCAAATGGTTACTGTGGTACCTGGCCAGGGTGAGCGGTTTCAGTCAGTGTGCTTCCCCTAACACTTGTGGTGCTCAGCATTTTAGAGGCATTTGAAATAATCCAAAATGTGGCTTAGAACCACTCCTTCTCCTGAAAGAGCAGGTAACCATCTCCTACCTAATAATCACAATAGAAGCCACCTGGTTTTGAGTGCTTGGTGTGGTCTGTGGACTCTGATGGGCACTCTGTATTATTTGCATTAGAAGGTTATAATTAAATTTGTATTAAGTTGCTTAATTCATTCTATATGATGGCCTTGTTAGATAAATAGAAAGCATAAATAGAAAGTATTGTCCTTTGGCAAAGGAAAGTGGGCTTGGAGAGATGAAGTTATAGCTCAGGGGGAGCCCTCTAATAGGTGGGGGAAACAAGCCTGTTGTTCTGGGCTGTCCTCCTCTCCTAAGACTCACACAGTAGATGTTTATTCTGTAGGAGGTTCAATCTTCAGGCCAGCCTTTGCCTAATAAGAACTCAGTTTTCAGTTCTCCTGGAGCCAAAGCTTTTTAATTGCATTCAGTAATTTCTTTAAGTGATTAAAAGAGCGTTCACTATTAGAACCTTCTTTTTAGAGGGCTGCCAGCTACCTGGTTCTTAGAACCTTTGAGTTTATCTGCTTCCATACTTCCCCTTTCAGTTCAGTGTCCACTCTGTCTTTAAAGTGCACTTCTGAAAAAACAAAACTGATCAAATCCCTCTTAAAACTCTGCTTTCAGGAAAAGAGGAAAACTCCCTAGTCTTGTACATAAAACTCCTCACAAGCTGGTCTTTTTGGATTTCTCTATTCTCATTTTCTTCTACTGCCAAGAATCCCATCTGCACCCCCCAACCCAACCTCCCAACTGATTCCCCCCAAAAATCACACAGATAAACATCTTGCCCTTATCTTTAAGTGGAAAACAACCACCTCAAGTCATTTGTAGTCCATTGTCTCTATGCCTCTGGTGTATTTTGTCCTTTCATTTGGAAGTACAATTTTCTTCCATCTAACTTCTCTTCTTTGTTTAGCTAATACCCAAGTCTGGTTGAGATGCTCTTCCTCAGCATTTCCACAGCTCTCAGTGCCCCATTGTATCACAGCAGCCTCACAGTACATCAAGATTAACCATTTACATGTCTGTCTTACCCTGAGAGACCTAGGTTCCTTGAGGACAGACAGTGCTGTGTCTTGCTCATGTATTTATCTTGCTGTCTAGCACAGGCTGGCATGTATTGATGCTTCAGTTCAGTTCAGTTCAGTCACTCAGTTGTGTCCGACTCTTTGCGACCCCATGAATCGCAGCACGCCAGGCCTCCCTGTCCATCACCAACTCCCGAGTACACCCAAACTCAAGTGCGTCGAGTCGGTGATGCCATCCAGTCATCTCATCCTCTGTTGTCCCCTTCTCCTCCTGCCCCCAATCCCTCCCAGCATCAGGGTCTTTTCCAGTGAGTCAGCTCTTTGCATAAGGTGACCAAAGTATTGGAGTTCCAGCTTCAACATCAGTCCTTCCAATGAACACCTAGGACTGATCTCCTTTAGAATGGACTGGTTGGATCTCCTTGCAGTCCAAGGGACTCGCAAGAGTGTTC
>NW_011494765.1:1277938-1283606 GCF_000754665.1 Bison bison bison | reverse complement strand
TTCCTTTTCACTTTCTGCCATAAGGGTGGTGTCATCTGCATATCTGAGGTTATTGATATTTCTCCCAGCAATCTTGATTCCAGCTTGTGCTTCCTCCAGCCCAGCGTTTCTCATGATGTACTCTGCATATAAGTTAAATAAGCAGGGTGACAATATACAGCCTTGACATACTCCTTTTCCTATTTGGAACCAGTCTGTTGTTCCATGTCCAGTTCTCAACTGTTGATTCCTGACCTGCATATAGATTTCTCAAGAGGCATGTCAGGTGGTCTGATATTCCCATCTCTTTCAGAATTTTCCACAGTTTACTGTGATACTAAATGTTTATATGAACTATCCAGCCTTGGGGATTTGGCCTCAAAATCTAATGGAAAAAAAAAGATTCTGACCCTTTTTTCTTTCCCCTCTCAACTTAACATGGCCTTGCATAACTGAGTGTCTCCTTTCTGAGACCCACCAAGCTTTATGGAGGCTGATTGCTCCCACAGTAAGGAAGATCACTGAAAACCCTGTTAACCCACCATTCTTCCCTGAAATTGAGATCTGTAATAAGCATGGTCTGGTTTCATCCACAGAACCTCTTTGAGAACTGGGTGGTCACAGTTAATCAAGCACACTTAAGGAAACAAGAGGATAGGCTTTAGATTCTGCTGTCCCTAACCAATCCACTTCCCTACAGTCAAACAAAATCACTTGGAAGTTGGTAGGCAGAGAGGAATCAAACATGTGGCTTTAAAAAATTTTTTAAAGTAAGTAAAAGTAATACATATGTATTGTAGAAAGCTTGGGAAATACAGGAAAACACACAAAATGAAAAATCATTTGTACATATTATAGAGCCTACTTTTATATATAAATATATTGTTAATGTTTTTCTATGTTGAAATATTTTCCTGTAGTCTGTTTTTAATGAATATATAATATTCCAAGGGGGAAGGGGCAGTATAGGGCTAGGAGGTAAAGGTGCATACTATTATGTATAAAATAAACTGCAAGGATGTATTTGTACAACAAAGGGAATATAGCCAACCTTTTATTGTAACTATAAATGGAGCATAACCTCAAAAAAATGTGAATCACTATATCGTACACCTGGAATTTATATTGTACTTTAATTATACTTCAATAAAAAATAAGCAAAAATAAAAAATAAAATTTTATGCTTATAAGTTTGTGACTCTAAAATAATTTTTTTCTAATAACATCAAACTTTAAAAAAAAATCCTACACTTGAAAGTTTTAAAAGGTATTCCATTATTTTGATAGTCCATAATTTGTGAATTACTGTACATTAGCCTGGTTCCAAGTATTTCTAATTATGAATAAGATAAAGTACTTAAAACACACAAAAAAACCTTTATCAAATTTTTAAGGTACTGCATACTCAGTAGATAAGTCATAGAAAATGCAGAGAAGGATGATGAATGAAACAAAGTTATCTGTAATCCCACTACCTAGAAATAACCATTAATTTTTTATCTTCTAGTCTTTCTATGAGTGTATGTGATTGCATATGATATGTAGTTTGTAAATATTACTTTTTTTCAATCTAAAGTTGACCCTTGAAAACATGGAGTTAGAGGTGCAGCCCCCATCACAAGGTGAAGATGCACATACTGCTATCCCTGCCTCAAAAGCAGAAGAGTCCATAAATGACTGCCCTAAGGGCAGGAAGTTGAAACAGCTTGCATAGAAGCAGAATTCAGACCTTAGTTCTTTTGATTCAATCTTTTGATATTGTAATCGAACACAAACTTTTCCCCACAGTTACTTCAGTTCAGTTCAGTTTCAGTTCAGTCACTCAGTCGTGTCTGACTCTTTGTGACCCCATGAACTGCAGCACGCCAGGCCTCCCTGTCCATCACCAACTCCCGGAGTCCACCCAAACCCATGTCCATTGAGTCGGTGATACCATCTAACCATCTCATCCTCTGTTGTCCCCTTCTCCTCCTGCCCCCAATCCCTCCCAGCATCAGAGTCTTTTCCAATGAGTCAACTCTTTGTATGAGGTAGCCAAAGTATTGGAGTTTCAGCATCAGTCCTTCCAGTGAACACCCAGGACTCGTCTCCTTTAGGATGGACTGGTTGGATCTCCTTGCAGTCCAAGGGACTCCCAAGAGTGTTCTCCAGCGCCACAGTTCAAAAGCATCAATTCTTCGGTGCTCAGCTTTTTTCACAGTCCAACTCTCACATCCATACATGACCACTGGAAAAACCATAGCCTTGACTAGATGGACCTTTGTTGGCAAAGTAAAATCATGGTTTTTAATATGCTGTCTAGGTTGGTCATAACTTTCCTTACAAGGAGTAAGTGTCTTTAATTTAATGGCTGCAGTCACCATCTGCAGTGATTTTGGAGCCCCAAAAAATAAAGTCTGACGCTGTTTCCACTGCTTTCCCATCTATTTCCCATGAAGTGATGGGACCAGATGCCACAGTTACTTAAAGATCTGTAAAATGAAAATGCAGGTATTGCATTTAGTGAAAAAAATTCACGTATAAATGGACCTGCACAATTGAATCAACTGTCTATTATTTCGTGGGCATTTTCCTACAGTATTTCTAAAAATATTTAAACCCTAATTTTCTATTGCCTGGATATATCATAATTTATTTAACCATTCTTTTAGCACATATTTAGATGTATGTACATATGTTTTGCTATTATAGACGTGTAGAACTTCCATTTAAAATAAAGCACCAAAAATGGTTACATAATTTAATGCTGGTGGAAATAAAGTAAAAATAATTCATGGATACATTTTCTAACCTTCATATTCTGCTTTTAACAGTTACTCCCTGAAAGACAGTTTTCCTGCTCTCTTTCATACTTTATGAGTTTTAGAATTTATGTCAAAGAAACCGGTTTCTGCCAGGATTGCTGGCTGAGCTTCCTGTCTCTAAAGATTAGTATTTAGGGTTTCTTTTGAGGGAGACACACAACTGGTGGTGCTGCTGGGGGCTGATGACTTATGACTTGTTTAACCAAATACTTGACCTTCCTCTAAGCTGTCACACTTTAAGAGAGTTTAATGACTCCAGTTTTAAGCTTTTGTAGCATTATGGATTTCTTCCCCTGGATTATAATAAAGCAATAAGCCATAAGCACAAAAATTGTTTTAAAAATAAGTAGGATATTCTGTCAGGGAAACAGCAGAGAGTGACTAATGGCATTTTATATTTCAACTCTGATCACTTTGTAGTGGATGCCTACTTTCTCAGGTTGCTCAGCATTGGGTTCCTCCGTCCTGTTGAAGGACTCTGCTGAGGAAACTGTCTGCTCCAGGCTCTGGCTGTGTTCTGTGATTTTAGTGCAGAGAAAACATGTGCCTTAGCTCCTTGCGGGGTGACTTACCACTGCTTCCCACATTTTCCAACCTTTGTTATGTTGCGTCTATCAGATCATTCTTAATTCCATAATGGTTTCACATACAAATTTAAATCAATGACTTGCTTTAGTGGAAGCTATGCCTTAGTCAACTCTTAATCCAGTGCATGGCTTATATTAGGCAATGAATAAAGGAAGGAAGGGATGAAGAGACGAATGAATAAATGAGAGCTAGCCATAAAACAGATGAGCATGAATTGGTATTCCAGAATAAATGGTGGTCTCTGCTATTACTATTTTGATCTGTTTGGTGCATGATGAATGGCACACCAGTAGGTACTTGGAACAAGATGGGTCTTTCAGTTGGACAGATTATATCCTGTTCAGCAGGATGGCTGTGCCTCTGTGTGTACAAGAAATCTGCTTCTCTGATGCTAGCCTAGGTCTGCAAAAAAAAAACAAAAACAAACAAAAAAAAACGATGAGCTAGCCGTGGAGGTTTTCTTTGGAGTAGGAGACTCTGATGAGCAGGACAGATGCATCTGGCAGAACAAAGGGAGGAGAAGAGCTATTTGGCTTTTACAAATTCTGTTTTACCTTCACTTAAAGCCTCAGTCTCATTTCCAAAAATATTTTGGGAGAAACCTCTTGGTAAGAGAGTTGCTCTGTCACAAAAGGTAACTTGAGAGCAGTTTCCTGTCTGCCTTTTTTGCCAGCTCTCTAGTTGCAAGATCCTGCCTTGTACCCAAAGGAGGCTTTGAACATCAGCTGTCTTGAACAATCTCTAGTCTTATCACTTATTTTAATGCTCCTTGCACAGGTCACTCTTGGATGTGGTGCTCTGGGCAGTCTCACCCCAGAATGCTTCCCTTCCTTTATTTAACCTCTGACCTGTGAAAACAAGAGTTAATCAAGAGTTCTAAGGTAGCTAAGAGGAAGGGGAAGTGTTTGGTTACAAATTAAATATGAACAAGTCATAAGTCATAAATCCCCAATAGTGCTACCAGTTGTGTGTCTCAAGTTGCATATGGTACAGGGTATTTGGGTTATAAATTCAAGTTCAGGGCTCTCTGATTGCTTGGGGGTAGGTGGTTGGTTAGTTTTCTTTTGGTCTAAAACTCTCTGCCTTCTAAAACATTATGTTTCTTGGACCAGCTACATCTATATCCTGCTTTCTCTCTGTATGCCCGTCTCCTTTCCTTTCTTTACCTGCCTGCTTGCTTGTGTTGATTAGTTTGCTGTCCCGTGAATTGAGACAGAACTGCTTTCCTGAAAGAAGTTAAGCATATGGAAAAAGTTGCCAAGGAAAGGCATTGAAGCATAGAGCATAAATGGTTTTAAGAGACAGTCAGACACTTTTATAGAGAGATTTGTGACTGAATGATACAACATTCAAGCAGAGATCTGGGGTGGAAATGAACTTAAATTTAAGTGCTATTTGTGGAAAACTGATGCCCTGTCTAATCTAGCATTTCCTTAATTGTCACCATAAGCATACATTTAAAGCTTTATGTTTTAAAAGGCAACAGTCTAAGAATCTATGACACAGGCCATTGTTTCTCGAGGTAGTTTCCTAAAAAACACACCTCTAAGGTGTGTTTTTGACTCAAAGGCGTTGGTTTTTGACACGAAGCCCTGGAAGCTTAAAATATATCTTTTGTCATGCTTGATTAAAACATTTTAAATCGAGCTATTTATATTTGTGTTTCTGAATGTAGCGTGTACACTAATTCCTAAAGCACTGAAGAGCTGACACATGACTAGTGTCCCTGGAGCTGGCAAAGTAAGAAAACACGCTGAATTGTTGGGAGGCAGCCAGAGTTGGATTGCTCAGAATGCTTCGAGCCGAGGGGCCTTTGGAGGCAAGCTTTCATTTTATCAAGGTATTACAGTAAGAACTACACGCTAAGGATTTTAAATCCTCACCTCAGGATTGACTGTTGCACTTGATCAGGTTGTACGATTAACACTGTGTTGTATGGAGTGAGTAGAATAGAAATCACATTGGACTAATTTTATGTCTGAGCTGTGCTTTTAGTAGCTGTACTGTCCCAGGTAAATCACTTTGCTTCCCTGAGACTCGGTTTTCTCCTCTGTGAAATGGAATGATAATTTATCTCATAGAGTTGTTGTAAAGAGTAATATGTCAAAGCACCTAACACTTGATAAATTGCCCCCTTTCCTCATTAGCTTCTTCTTCCAAGCTCTAAAATGTGAATAATATCAAATGTTGTCTCAGTGGGATAATTAATTTTGTTGTTTACTACTGAAAGTAGGACAAGATTTCTTGTGTAGCCATTTCTTCCTTTTGTTGTGTGTGTTTTTTTTTTTCCTACCAGA
>NW_011494765.1:1259097-1277838 GCF_000754665.1 Bison bison bison | reverse complement strand
TTGTGTTGTTGTGTGTGTTTTTTTTTTCCCAACAGAGACAATGTGTTTCTCCTTTAGTCTATGAAAGCTTCTGTAAGGTGGGCCATGGTTAGACCCTCACTAACCCATTACATTATATTACAGTAGTAATTTAAACCATAAAATAAGATGCTCTGAATGGGAAAAAAACTTGCAGGTGTGTGAATGCAGGAGTGGGCTGCATCATAAACTCTCTTAGGAAAATGATGAAAGGCCTCTGTGCTCGCCCTCTCTGGGCTCAATGGAAAATATCTGAGAATTACAGTGAATTGTCAGTGCAGGTGTCATTACTCTACAGATCTTCTGTTACCAACACTTCACCGGTGATAACAGAAAAGTGTCTCCTTGCTTTCCTCCTGAGCAATCTCCCTCAATCATAGTAATGCTGTCATAGAAAAGAAGATGACAGATCCGCTCTCTAAAAGCAACAATTATTGAATACCCATCAAGAGAGAAGAGAGTCTTTTTTCCAAAATCAAATCCAAGTGTATGTTTGGGTAGCTTTATGTAAGCACAGATGTTTTATGGCAGCTTGTTTTTTTTTTTAAGGCAAATTAATATTTCTGCTCATTCAGTACATACATTTTCCTGCATAGATATAATAGATATCACAATGGGATGTTAATTATGGGCATAAATCAGAGATTCTGGAGCTTAACTGGAAACCATACTAAATTTACAATTTGAGATTAGCAACTGTGAGCAAAGTAGAATATTCGCTCAGATTGAGTGAAACTATCTCTGATCTCCCAAAGGGGATTGAGTTTGTTTGTTTTTTCTTATTTAGGTTATTCCACCTTTTGATCTTAATGGCGAAAGAGTATGATTTCATCAGGGAAAAACATTGTTCAGTCTGTTTCAGGCTCAGTGGTGGATGTGTATGTTTTCCTCTCACAATCACCATGTAAGTTAAATATCCCCATTTCACATGTTGGGGAGGAGAAATGGTCCAGGCCACAGCTAGTGACAGAATAGGTGGATCTCCTGGCTTAGCAGTCTGTGTAAAATTGATCAGCAAACTGTCTTTTTCCATGGGAAAACTTTCTAGAACACCAGTGTGTCTGCTTCCTTCATGAAATAGTGAGCTCCCCGAATGCTGGGTCCTGGATCTCATTACTCATGCACCTTGCAGAGTGCCAGCCATACATCAGATGGCTCTTAATAAATACAGAGGAATATGTGGTTTCATGGATGATTGACCACAACATTTGAAAAGTGAATGATCTGGAAATGTGTGATGTTTGAACTGTAAATGTCACCTCCATTTTAAATTCCAGAAAATGTTCAGTGAAGCTTGTGCGGTTAGCTCAGGAAGATGTGGATATTTTTCTCATAGGGAGGAACATGTGTTCACCTCGATGCTAAAGCTGTAGTTTGAGAACTGTATGTGTGAAAACTGCACACATGGATGGTTTTGTTGGGCTTAAAGATGGGAATCCTTGTTGACTGAGTGTAACGAGGGAGAAGATAGGTCTTACAGAAGGCAGTGTGGTTGAAGTCTAGAGTCTTCCCACTTTCTGCCTCCAGTTGGGAGGGTAAGGGGAGGGCATGAGAGGTGTAGGAATGGGAGGGAGGAAAGCTCATGTTAGAGCTTTTTTCTTCAGTAAGGTTTGAGAGAAGAGTATCTTTTGAAGAGCAGGAGAGATGGATTTTAGAGATGGGAGAAAGAGCAAGTTTAGAGCAAACTCAGAGAAACTTGGGGCCTGATACACTAACAGATCAGTGGATACCTGGGCAGTTTTAGAGGTTCACCTGTGCTTGAAAAATTAGGTTATCAAACTGCAATAATCAGTTTAGTTTGTGACATTTTCCCGTAGTACTTAAAGTGGGAAAAGAAAAAGTGGATAGTGGGATTTACTGATGCTGAAGGACAAGGAGTAAGAAATCTTAAGTTTGTGGGTACTTCTTGGTCTGCTTGGAATGTGTGCTCACTCTATTTTAATTATTTGTCACAGACTCCAGCAGTCCACTGATAGCAATTGTTTTTGTTTCTGGAGCATTTTTCTACACAAAACCCCACTTCCTAAGTCTGAAGCCCCACTTTCCAATAAGAGTTGGTTAACTGTTCCTCTCTGGCTCTGGTGGTAACGGCCTCAGTAGAAACTGTAGGGATGAGTTACATCTGCCAAGGGAAGTTCTGACCTAGTGGATGTTTAACACATATTAGAGATTAAACACTAAGCAGACTTGATCTTTGTTCTCATGGAGTTGACACTAATCAAGAACTAAGGTGAGTCTTCATGTGGATAAGCCCAGGAGCTGGGACTAAAATGCACCTATTTAAGTGGAACCAAAATTTTATAGTAAAAATGAAGGGAGATTTATTTTAAAATTTTATCTAGGAAAAAAAAAGAAATAAACTTTAAAAATAAATTCATTTGGACAAAATCTAGCTTTTATTCTAGCAACACATTAAATCTTAGAATAATGAGTCAAGTGGGGTTTGGGGGGAGGTTTTTTGATTTTTCAGACATAATAATATATCATATTTAACTTTCATAGCATAATCATAAAAGCAGTCATTTTTCCAAAAGTATTTGAAGATGTCATCAATTTTCCCAAAGCTTCTCTTAACCCTTTGATACTGAATTCATATTCTTTTGACTTGACTTTGGTGCCAGCATCCTTGTTTTTCTTGATTTTTCTCTCATCCCTTGTTGGTCTAATGCTGCCAGGTCTTCGTTTGTTAGTCACTTTGCCTTGACTCTGAGCAGGTGTCCAGCATCTTAACAAGGGCTTCATGAAATTCTGCATTGTTTGCAGAGGCTGTAGTTTTATTTGCATTTTCTTGTAGATGTTGGACCATCCAAGACACTAGCAGTGGGGTAGATAGAGATGCTAGTCAAACTTGAAGGGCTGAGTGGGGACTTACTGGTTTAAGCGGTCATATCATGTGTGAGTATTTTCCTCTTAATAACAGCTTGTACTCTGCTATCCACTCTGGTGACTGCAGGGCATGGGGTATACAGAGTCCTGGAGGAGCCTCTGAAGCAGACACTAAGAATGTTAGGCGGAGAGGGACAGAAGAGTATTCCAGGCCCTAGGTTGGATGTCTCTTGTATACATCAGTTACATTCATTAGAGGGTATATATCTTTTTATAGAAGAGGAAATTGAGTCTGTGAGAGATCACTTCCCTGAGGTGTCACAGTTGCTACCGAGATTCATGCAGAGTCGACTCAAGTCTGTGTTTTCCCATGTGCTGTGCTGCTCTGCGTCTTTAAATTTTGAGGGTGGGGGTGGTTAATATGAAAGCTTTAACAACTGAATGGCAAATAGCCTTAGTCAAGGGATGTTTTGTCATCCAGTAAATCCTGGGTGACAAAAATCTGCTGATGGGAAGTAAGAAAAGAAGGGATACCTCCCTTAGAGTACCCATGATGGAGTTTTAAGAGCTTCTCAGGCAAGTGGAAATCACCAAGAAAAACTGAAAAACCATATTGCATGTCAGTCTTCTTAGCCTTAAACTCATCATTCTCAACACAAGTAGATGCACATCTGCCACAAGCCCCTTGAGGAGGTACTGTTTCATTTTATCTCCTAATAAAATGGTGCCTGAGTGTTTAAATATTAAACCGTTTATTATAAAGTAGTTTTCATTTTTTTGTTCATACTAGAGCCCGAGCATTTATATTGATCTTTTTCAAATTATGGGTATTACCAGATCGTATTATCTAAGGTTTTCTCTTTAGGGTAGCTAAGTGGACACTGGCTCTGGCAGGGCTGAGATGATCCACTGGGTTGTGCTGAGTGGGAAATAAGCACTTTCTGCCTGGCTCTAAATACTCATCTTCAAAATGTTTCTTCTCTTTAACTGGCCCTATGGTTCCCCACGGATTACAGAATAAAAGGGAGGCCCGTGGGTTTGGCATGAGAGCCCCTCCAGAGCCTGACCCTTCTGCACACTGCCTCATCTTTCAGCCTGCACACCCTACTCTCTGGCTATTCCAGCTGCACACAGTTCTCAAGTCATGCCCAGGTTTGTGCTGGCAAGCCATTGCGTGTGTGTTTTTCCTGTGCTCTTTATCTCCACCCCTTCCAACCTTCTTCCCATACACTAAGAACAGCCTCTTTCAAGACTTAGCTGAAGCCCAGCCTTTCTGTGTGATGCATATTGACTCCTACCAATAGATGCAACTAGCTATTCTCTCCATTGTGTGCCCTCCCCTAAAACCATGGTTTAAATTTTTTACTTTCTCAACTCATGTCATTATTCTATATACTCGGTCTACTTATGGGGTCACAAAGAGTCAGACATGACTGAGACTGTTTTTTTCTTTGTTTGTTTATTTGTTTTCATGTTCCCTTGTAATTTAATAATTAGATCCAAAAGCCTAGGCTAAATAAAGCACTTGGGAAAGAGATCCAGCACCCCCACCTAAACTATTACTCTTTGTTATATTATCTCTTTTTCCCACAAAGGACCATGGCCTTCTTCAATGCAGGGACTCTTTGGGATTTGGGGCCCCAGCCTTGAACTGAGCCCAACACGTGGTGATGCTCTGCATTGCAAACTTGAGCAGTTGCATGAAGGGAGCAAGTTGAGCAAGCCCTGAGATGTTTGGAAGTCCGTTAGCTATCCAGGGAGGAGCGAGCAGCACAATGGAGCGTTTGTTTCCTGCCTTTGGATTGGGAAGTAGTGTTTACTTCGTGCTGACAGACGAGCACAAAATGGAGCCGAGGGTCTCCATATCCTCACCTGCACCCTTGCCAGCAGCTCGAAGCTGTTGTGTCGGCACTAATGAAGCAGTACAGGAAACACCACTGGATAAAGTTCAGCTGTGAACCCTGGCCTCCCAACAGGGGAAAAGAGGGATCCTTTGAAGAAGAAGACAGCTGGGTTTTGGTTTCAAGACCTTAACACTGCCATCGCTAGATACTCATCTGTCAGTGCACAGGGGACAACATGTGGGGAGCAGTTGTGTCCGGTCAGGCTGGAGAGAGAGATGGCTGATTTCCAGGGCAACTGCAAAGCCTCCCATGGCTGAGGGTTCTGTTTAGTGTAGCCAAAAAGAATCGATTTGGTGGGGTCGAGGTTGAGTGTGAGATCCTGGGCACAGTCGGCTGTGGGCCAGGCGACTGTAGCCTGTCACCCTCCTGCATCCTCACAAACTGTGTTGGTCAGTTGGACCTAGTGGCCAGAACTGCTTCCTGTGCACCGCAGTCCTAAATTATCAGAGAAGCAGCCTGTCCCATGTCCCTTCAAGTCTTCCTAAAATGACTGCAACTTTGCTCTCATTTACTTGAAACCATGGTTTCCTTACAAGAAAATATTTTCTCTTGCTTCCCCCCCACCGACCCCTTCCCGCTAGATTTAACTAGTGGTATTTTTTTCTTTCAGGGAAAAGAAGAAAGATATTTGTAATCCTTGGTTAAGTTTGTTTACTGAGAGTCCTCTAATCTGGGCAGGAGTTTTTTTCTGAGGGGATTTATTGTTCATTCTATAATGGCTTTTAACTCAGCAGAGGTTTATTTAACAGAATAGGAAGAGGGAAACTTATCTCCTCCCTAATCCCTCTTGAATGTTTACATTACTCTGCCAAAGTAAATGCTGTGTAAAGTGGCAGCAGTCATTTGCTCTATAATAATCAATATGCAGTTGCCAGAGCTGATTGAAGCATATTAACATAAGTGATAATACTGTCAGAGAAGTGAAAAGTTAAGTTGCTTATCAGTATATTTTGATAAGCTACTTAAATTTTACAGTAGCATGTGCTGGCTTCAGACAGACATTAATGACAGAGAGCTGTGCACTTTATCTATCCTCTCTGTTCCCTCTCACTTCATTTATTACCCTCAGCAGTACAGCTGGTAATCTGTCCAGGGCGCTGATTTCCTTCTGCCTGGTGGGATGGAGTCAGTCCTCCACTCTATTGGTAATGGACACTATGAGCGCAGCAGGGCAGATGTGAGCATGACGGCAAGCAGTTGATAGGATACTCTTCCCACATGACTGTTTGATGTCATTTTGGAAAAGTTTTCTATGGAGAACAAAGCTATTGATGTTTTAAGTGAAAAAACTTCTTGGGAGTAGGAATATGTTTCAGCAATAATTCTGTAGCACTAATACGCCTCTGCTGTTTTTGTTTGTTATCAACACTGAGCACTGAGGGTCTGCCAGGCTCCGTGCTTGGCCCTGGGAAGACAGAGTAAGAAGGATGTGATTCCTTCCTTATTGTCATGTTTAATCTGTTGGGAAGGCATGTGACAGGGCAGTACAGAAAAAGGGGAATTAGGGCTTGAGAGTCGGGGCAGGGCAGCGGTGGGGAACTATTAGGAGAATGAGCAGAAGTCAGCTAGAGAAGATCATGAAGGTCAGAGGGAGAACAGTGCCAAGTGTATGCAGCGCAGACCCGGGCAGTCTTGAGAACGTCTAGACGTTCCTCAGAGTATGACTGCAGTGAGAGGGATGTGTATATGGGGTGCAAAGTGAGCGCGACTGGAAGGACGGTCAAGGACCTGACAGAAGAGCCTCGAGTGCTGTCCTGAGCAGTCCTGCAGTGATGGGGCACCACTGCAGGAATGGAATCCAGTGGGCCATTTACACTCATATCTTAGAGCACTCTGTGAGCCACACAGAGGATGGACTAAGGTCAGGACCAGGCTCTCGTCAGAATTAAGGGACATGATGCTCAGGACCTGCTGGAGGGCAGTGGGGGCAGAGAGTCAGAGCTCTTGCTGCAATAAGCACAGAGAAGGCTGTATTATAATAGAAAGTTTGATGAATGGTTTCAAGCTCTTGGGGCCTTTGGGACACTTGCACACAGCAACGGTGAAAGTGCCGTGTATGTGTGTCTATGCAAGTGTCTGTGTGGCCATGTGTGTCCAATCATGAGAAACTTGAATAGAAGCTTTCCTGGAAGGGGTGGGTGTGGTGGGAGGAGCCTGGGGGCCTCTTCAGAGATGGTTCCTGATTGCAGAGTCTGCTTTGAATTTCTTCTTTATGAACCTGTTCTAGCTCTGAGGCATGGGAATAATTTATAATGGACATTCAATCCTCTGCCTTACACAGGCAATTTTTTTAAATCTCAGAAATAATTAGCATTTTACCAGTCTGCATTTCTAGCACAGCCTACAACAGGAAAGCCCTTCAGGATATAAAGAGAAACTGAAATGTACTGTCTTGAATTAGCTCCTGATTAAAGTTTTTGACCTGTATACTAATAGTTCGTGTGTTTCCTCTTCTTCCCTCAGCTATCTCCCCTGGTTCGAAGTATTTTATAAGCTACTTAACATCTTGGCAGATTACACGACAAAAGGACAGGTATTTACCTTCTATTTTACTCTGTTTAATAAGTAAACTTTAACTTTTATAATTATAAAAATAATAGTGCTGTGTATTTCACTAAAATGTTTACTGAAAAAGTAACACATTCCCATTATAGAAAGTTTGGGAAATTCAGAAAGCAGTAAGAAGGAAACGAAAGTCGCTCCTAATATGTCTCCCTACCTTCCCCCCAACCTCAAATAAATATCGCTAGCATTTTGGGATGTTTTCTTCCTTTACTTTTTGAATTACATACATAATAAATAGGCCCTTAGCATTCAGAGTTAATATTCACCATCTTATATTCCCAAACAGCTCTGAAAGTTCATGATATGTATTAAATAATAATTTTGCTGAGGCACAAATTTGAATTGTTAGGGTTTGTCAATAAAACACTTAACTGGCAAGTGACTAACCCAGTGTCCCAGTCCCATTTCAGTAGGGCTTTCTTGTGCTTTTACAGTAATTTTTTTAAGGGTCTGAAAATCACTTTAAAAGTTCAGCTGTACCTCACTGTACTTTGGGAAGAAGTGACACGCTGAAGTATCTTCCGTGGGTGTCAAGAGGCAACTGGAACTGTATTTAGACTTTTGAGACCCACAATTTTAGGTACCATAGTAATGGAAGTGTTTATTCCATAATAATAAAAACATTGTAAATCTTTACCATGGCTGCGTATCATGTATCATGTACCTTGGTTTACTGAGACATTTCTCTGTTATTAGGAATTTTCATTATTTGGGATTTTTTTCCATTATTGTATAGCCATTAACATCTTTGAACATAAAACATTTTCTTCATTTTGGAGTGTTTCCTTAAAAGGAGAATCTCAGATGGGCCATTTGAAGGTTAGTAGACATAAATATTTTGAAACATTTGCCAAGCTTCTTTCCAGAAGAATTGTACTCCTGTATTTTGCCAGTAAAGGGTAAAAGATACCCTTTACTGGCAAAGTACAGGGATACCTGGATTACCACAGTCACATCATTAGCTTTTGATGATTTCATTGTGTCCTTGACAAGTGAACAGTTCTCATTGTTTTAATTTCATTTCTTTGATTATTAGTTAGTTGAATATTTGTCTATAAAACTAACTTATTATAGTTTCATTTCTTGTAAATGGTCTAAGATTTTTAATTAAAGAGATGCATTCTTATTAAATGTTAGAGAGTTTCCCCCATCATATTGTCTACAGAACATTAGTTCTAAAAAATGCTCCATTCAAAAAGAGTACCATAGGTGAGTAATACTGGGGTCAGGGAAAGGGAAAGCTGTGCCTCATTTTTGTCTCCTTAAAATTCCTGTAACATAGACTCTGAAAAGTCCTACAGTGGAGAAATCTATGTTACCTAGAAATTCACAACAGCCCCATACCTTTTAATTCCATGACAAATATTGACAGCATTCTGAGATACCAATGTTTCCTGGAACACATTTTGGGAAATGCTATTTTTGAAGAAAAGGTAGAAATTGTGTCAATAATGGATAAATCTTTAAGTTAGATTTACTCATTGGCAAGTGTATTCCAGAGGCCACAGTAAATGGAAGAAATAACTAATAGAAATGGCTCCCCGGATCACTACACTCATTCCGAAAGGATGCTTTAGGTATCAGAGAATTCTGTCATAAAAGAAGTGGTTTACGCTTTGATGAATGAGTTGTAGCCACCTTGGATCTGCTCATTGATTTCCGATTCATGGTTCACTTTTGTCAAACATTTGGTTTTTCGTTTAAAAGTGAAAGACGTCTTTAGTAAATAGAATTGTATAACATGTAGGCTGTTAACAGTCTTACAATTCGAACTTAACTCACATTTTTTCCCCACCATATATAAGCTCCAGTCATTTAAAAAAAGACTTACTAGACTTTTAAAAACATGTCTTGGGGTACAGGAAATATTAGGTGGGTAAGAAACTATGCACAGGGCAGATAGGATTATTACTCTGTAAAACTGGTGTACCAATCCTCTGGGCCTTTGCCCCAGTTAAGGACCCTGCCTCTTGGAATGTTGGAAACTGAGTTCAGTGATCTGTTCTAGTGGAGTCTGTTTCCCTTATATGAAAGACTCTTGTTTATTG
This sequence comes from Bison bison bison, assembly GCF_000754665.1. Taxonomy (NCBI): domain Eukaryota; kingdom Metazoa; phylum Chordata; class Mammalia; order Artiodactyla; family Bovidae; genus Bison; species Bison bison. The sequence goes on along the minus strand of NW_011494765.1, from coordinate 1,268,477 downwards.
AATTTCTTCTGGTCAAAGAAATTATGACACAGAAGATAGGTAGTCTGCTTGCAACTGGCTTGATTATTTGCAAGATGTGGGTTATCAGATTAGACCAGGTAGAAAGAGATTTAATTAAAAAAAAAACAAAACAAACTCTTCCCCAAGTCCAGAAGTCATTGAGAAAGTTGTACAGGGTAGGTGAGCTTCAATTAAGGGCATGGGGAGTGACCGTGATGGCTCAGCATGGAGGACAGAGTCTAAGCTACATCATGAGGGTGTCTCTTTGAGTCACTGATGCACAGTGATTATCAGGCCCTGAATAAAGTAATGATGACATCTCGGCAGAAGGGATGGCAGAGGGTGAGGAGGGCGTCTGATCCAGAGAGAGAGTGAGCAGTCTGTTTGAGGGTGTTGGAGGCTAAGCAATGACGCATTTATGTGGGACAGTGGTGACAGTGGAGAAGGCAATGGCACCCCACTCCAGTACCCTTGCCTGGAGAATCCCATGGACAGAGGAGCCTGGTAGGCTGCAGTCCATGGGGTCGCTAAGAGTCGGACTCGACTGAACGACTTCACTTTCACTTTTCACTTTCACGCATTGGAGAAGGAAATGGCAACCCACTCCAGTGTTCTTGCCTGGAGAATCCCAGGGACGGGGGAGCCTGGTGGGCTGCCATCTATGGGGTCGCACAGAGTTGGACATGACTGAAGTGACTTAGCAACAGCATCAGCAGTGGTGACAGTGTCTTGGCTTTATTTGGGCACCAGATGTCAGAACTTCAGTGGGATCTACAGGAGGCACGTGGAAAGAGGACAGCAGCAATGGCTGAGCACTAGGGTGATGAACCCTGGGGTAAGGAGGGCATTTTTGTTGGTGGGAGATCCAGGGGAGGGGGGCAGATATTGGTGGCCTAGCACTGGATGTCAGTATTTGAGCAGAGTAAGAAGGACATCTAGATGGAGAGGATTGCTTACATACAAGCAAGTCGATATATTAAGGAAATAAAGGCAACATTTTTCACTTTGGCTAGAATATAGTTAAAATATGTAAAGAGAAGAAACTATGATTATTCCTGTGTTGGATTGAAATGAGTCATTGGTGTGAACCCCATGGCTTTCAGTATATGTGACAGATATACAGAAAATGGAGATGTAACTGTGTACTGTGGGTTGTGCGTGTGAGAGAGATGTCCCCTGGCCCTATCCACTGGAAGGGCCTGGGGTCCACAGTACACAAGTAGCAGTGAGCACCCCGTTTTCCACTGTACACAAGTAGCAGTGAGCACACCCAAGTATCCACTGTACACAAGTAGCAGGGAGCACATACCCGGGTACCCAAATCTTGGTTCCTAAATCCATTTTCTGGTCAAAGCTATGGTTTCTCCAATAGTCATGTATGGATGTGAGAGCTGCACCATAAAGAAAACTGAACATTGAAGAATTGATGCTTTTGAACTATGGTGTTGGAGAAGACTCTTGAGAGTCCCTTGGACTGCAAGGAGATCCAACCAGTCCATCCTTAAGGTCCTGAATATTCATTGGAAGGACTGATGCTGAAGCTCCAATACTTTGGCCACCTGACGTGAAGAACTGACTCATTGGAGAAGACCCTGATGCTGGAAAACAGTCCATGGGGTCGCAAAGATTCAGACACAACTGAGCAACTGAACTGAAATCCATTTTCTACTGAAAGGAGCAGGGACTCCTTGAAGAAATGTCTAATTCTTTTTATACTTGTGAAAAGATGAGTCTGGAATATCTTTTTGTGCCAAAAGTGAGGAGGTGCTCAAAACATTTTGGGGTGGAGGGGTCAAGATGGCAGAATAGAAGGATGTGGAATTCACCTATCCTCACAAATACATCAAGAATATATCTGCAAATGGAACTGTTCTCTGTTCTCACAGAGCACCTACTGAACACTAGCAGAACTCTCTGGACACCTAAAAGCACAAGAAAAATCCCCACACAACCAGATAGGATGAAAGAAAGAAAAGAGGAAATAAATAGGAAGGGAACAGCACCCCTGGCAGGGAGCTGAAGGATGAGGAGGGATTCCTACACTCAGAGAAACCCCTTCACTCTGCGGAAGTCAGCTGGGACAAAGAAGGAACTTCAGAGGATCGGAGGGGAACCAGCAACCAGTCTGTGAGAGGTAGACCAGAATAAGATTTGTGCAGCCTGCATACCCCAGCCTGAGTTGTGTGTCTGCTGGTGTGGAGGGAGGCTGGGTGCTGAAAAGTGGGATTTGGAGAGCAGACCTAGGGAAGGGACAGCTGTTAGCTTAGATACCAAGACTTAGCTCCACTCAACTTTTTGCAGACTCCAGTGCTGGGAGCCTCAGGCCAAACAACCATCGAGATAGGAACACAATCCCACCCATTAACAAACAGGCTGCTTAAAGTCATAGTAAGCTCACAGACACCCCAAAACACCCCCCCCCCAATGTAACCCTTCCCATCAGAGTGACAGGACTCAGTCCTGCCCACTGGAGCACAGGCACTGGTCCCTCCCACCAGGAAGCCTACACAAGCTCCTGGACCAACCTAATCCACTGGAGGACAGAAACCAGAAGCAAGAGAAACTGTGACCCTACAGCCATCAGAAAGGAGATTGCAAGTATAGTAAGTTAGACAAGTTGAGAAGATGGAAAAAATATTGCAGATGAAGGAGCTAGGTAAAAACCAAGAGGACCAAGTAAATGAAGGGAGGAAATAGACAATCTACCTGGAAAAGAATTCAGAGTATTATAATAAAGATGATCCAAGATCTCAGAAATAGAATAGAGATATAGATCAAGAAGATAACAAGGACCTAAAAGAACACGGATAAAGAATAATCATGGTTGAACAACGCAATAACTGAAATGAAAAATACACTGGAAGAAATCAATAGCAGACTAACTGAGCAGAAGAATGGATAAATGAGCTGAAAGATGGAATGGTGGAAATACTGCTGCAGAGCAGAATGAAGAAAAAAGAATGAAAAGAAATGAGGACAGTCTCAGAGTCCTCTGTGACAACATTAACTGCAACAGCAGTTGATTTATAGGGATTCCAGAAGAAGAGAAAGGGTCTGAGAAAATATTTGAAAATTAGAGTCAAAAACTTCCCTAACATGGGAAAGGACATAGTCACTCAAGTCCAGGAAGTGCAGAGAGTCTTATACAGGATAAATCCATGGAGAAACATGCTAGCAAAAATTAAATACAATGAAAATATATTAAAAGCAGAAAATAACATACAAGGTGATTCCCCATAAGATTTTTTTAGCAGAAACTATGCAGGGCAGAAGGGAGTGGAAGGCCATATTTAAAATGATGAAAGGAAAAATCTACTACCAAGATTTCCCTGGTAGCTCAGCTGGTAAAGAATATACCTGCAATGCAGGAGACCCTGGTTTGATTCCTGGGTTGAAAGATCCTCTGGAGAAGGAATAGGCTACCCACTCCAGCATTCTTAGGCTTCTCCGGTGGCTCAGTCAGTAAAGAATCCACCTGCAGTGCGGCCTGGGTTCAATCCCTGAGATGGGAAGACCCTCTGGAGGAGGGCATAGCAACCCACTCCAGCATCCTTGCGTGGAGGATCCCCATGGACAAAGGAGCCTGGCAGATTGCAGTCCATGGAGTCGCAGAAAGTCAGACATGACTGAGTGACTAAACACAGCAAGATTACTCTACCCAGTAAGGATCTCATTCAGATTTGATGGAGAAATGAAAAACTGTATAGACAAGCAAAAGCTGAGAGAATTCAGCATACCAAACCAGCTTTACAATACGTGCTAAAGAAACTTCTTTAAGAGGGAAATATAAGAGAGAGAAAAAAACCCGACAAAACACAACCCAAAACAATTAAGAAAATGGCAGTAGGAACATATGTATAGATAATTACCTTAAATTTAAATGCTCCAGCCAAAAGACATAGTCTGGCTGAATGGATCAAAGGACATGAACTATATATATGCAGTCTACAAGAGACCTACTTCAGAACTAGGGACACATGGAGAGTGAAAGCAGGGGATGGAAAAAAGATACCATATGCAAATGGAAGTCAAAGCTGGAGTAGCAATACCCATATCAGACAAAATAGAATTTAAAATAAAGACTCTTACAAGAGACAAGGAAGGACATTACATAATGATCAAGGAATCAATCCAAAAAGAAGATATAACCATTTTAAATATTTGTGCACCCAACATAGGAATACCTCAATACATAAGACAAACACTAACAGACGTAAAAGGGGAAATTGACTGTAACAATAACAGTGGTGGAGTTTAACACCTTACCTACAGCAATGGACAAATCATCCAGACAGAAAATTAATAAGAAAGCAGAAGCTTTTAATGATACATTAGGCCAGATAAACTTCACTGATATTTATAGACATTCCATCCAAAGCTGCAGAATATAGTTTCTTCTCAAGTGTGCACAGAACATTCTCCAGGATAGATAACATCTTAGGTCGCAAACTAAGCCTTGGAAAAAAAATTTTTTTTAATTTATTTTATTGTAAAGCCTCAGTAAATTTAAGAAAATTGAAATCGTATCAAGCATGACCACAACCCTGTGAGATTAGAAATCAGGTTTAGGGCTTCCCTTGCAGCTCAGCTGGTAAAGAACCGGCCTGCAATATGGGAGACCTGGGTTCGATCCCTGGGTTGGGAAGATCTCCTGGAGAAGGGAACGGCTACCCACTCCAGTATTCTGACCTGGAGAATTCCATGGACTGTATAGTCCATGGGGTCGGAAAGCAGACACGACCGAGTGACTGTCACACTTGCATAGGAAAAAAAAGAGCTGTGAAAAAAAAAACACATGGAGGCTAAACAAGATGCTACTAAATAACCAACGGATCACTGAAGAAATCAAAGAGGAAGTTTTTTAAAAGACTTAGAAACAAATGGTAATGAAAACACCACCCAAAACCTATGGGATGCAGCAAAAGAGGGAAGTGTATAGCAGTACAGTTCCACCAAAACAAAAAAACAAGAAAAATCTTGAACAACCTAAGGTTACACTTAAAGCAGCTGGAGAAAGAACAACAAAAAGCCCTCAAAGTTAATAGAAGGAAAGAAATCATAAAGATCAGAGCAGAAATAAATGAAATGGAAAAGAAGAAAACGGTAGCAACAGTGAAACTAAACACTGTTTCTTTGAGAAGATAAATAAAATTAATAAACCTTTAGCCAGAATCATCAAGAATAAAAGGCAAAGGACTCAAATCAGTAAAACTAGATATGAAAAAGAAATTACAATTGAACTGTAGAAATACAAAGGATCGTAAGAGACTACTACAAGCAACTATATGCCAATATAATGGACTACCTGGAAGAAAGGGACAAACCTTCCAAGACTAAATCAGGAAGAAATAGAAAATATGAGTAGTCTAATCATGAAATTGAAACGGATTAAAAATCTTCCAACAAACAGAAGTCCAGGACCTGATGGCTGATAGGTAAATCCTATCAAACATTTAGAGAAGAGCTAATAACTTCTCTAACTCTTCCAGAAAATTACAGAAGGAGGGACACTCCCAAGCTTACTCTACAAGGCCACCATCAATCACCCTGATACCAAAACCAGACAAAGATATCACAAAGAAAATTATAGGTCAATATCACCAAGAAACATAGATGCAAAAATCCTCCACAAAATATTAGCAAACCACCAATGCACCATGATCAAGTGGAATTTATCCCAGAGATGCAAGAATTCTTCAATACATGCAGATCAGTTAAGTGATACACCATAATAACAGACTGAAAATAAAAACCATATGACCATCTCAATAGACGCAGAAAAAACTTTTTACAAAATTCAACACACGTTTATGGTAAAAACTCTCCAGAAAGAGGGCATAAAGGGAATGTACCTTAAAGGCCATATAAGACAAACCCACAGCAACCATCATTCTCATTGGGGAAAAGCTGAAAGCATTTCTTCTTAAGATCAGGAACAAGACAAGGATATCCACTCTCATCACTCTTACTAAAAACAGTTTTGGAAGTCCTACCATGGCAATCAGAGAAGAAAAAGTAATCTTAAAAAGGAACCCAACTGGAAAAGAAGTAGTAAAACTGTCACTGTTTGCAGATGACATGGTACTATACGTAGAGAATCCTAAAGATGCCACCAGAAAACTACTAGAGCTAATCAATTAATTTGGTAAAGATGCAGGATACAAAATTAATACACAGAAATCTCTTGCATTCCTATACACTGACAAGATCAGAAAGAGAAATTAAGGTGACAACCCCATTTACCATTGCAACAAAAAGAATAAAATACGTAGGAATAAACCTACCTAAGGAGGCAAAAGACCATACTTAGAAAACTTAAGACACTGATGAAAGAAATCAAAGATGACACAAATGAAGAGATATACCATGTTCTTGGATTGGAAGACTCAATATTATGAAAAAGACTCTTCTACCCAAAGCAATCTATAGATTCAGTGCAATCCCTATCAAATGACCAGTGGCATTTTCCACAAAATAAGAACAACATTTTTTACAATTTGTACGGAAACAAAAGAGACTCCAAATAGCCAAAACAATCTTGAGAAAGGAAAATGGAGCTGGAGGAATCAGGCTCCCTGACTTCAGACCTTACTTCAAAGCTACAGTAATCAAGGCAGCATGATTCTGGAACAAAAGCAGAATTATAGATCAATGGAGCAGGATAGAAAGCTCAGAGGTAAACCCATACTCCTGTAGTCACCTAGTCTATGACATTGGGACAAGAATATACAGGGGGTAAAAGACAGTATTTCGAATAAGTGGTGCTGGGAAAACTGGACAGCTGCATGTTAAAGAATGTGTTAGAACACTGCCTAACACCATACGCAAAAATAAACTCAAAATGGATTAAAGACCTAAATATAATGCTGGACACTCAGAGGAAAACATAGGGCACTCTTAGGCACTCTTTGACATAAATCACAGCAAGATCTTTTTTTGACCCACCTCCTGCTGCTGCTAAGTCACTTCAGTCGTGTCTGACTCTGTGTGACCCCATAGATGGTAGCCCACCAGGCTCCCCCGTCCCTGGAATTCTCCAGGCAAGAACACTGGAGTGGGTTGCCATTTCCTTCTCCAATGCGTGAAAGTGAAGTCGCTCAGTCATGTCCGACTCTTCGCGACCCCATGGACTGCAGCCTACCAGGCTCCTCCATCCGTGGGATTTTCCAAGTAACCTCCTAGAATAATGTAAATGAAAATAAAAATAAACAAATGGGACCTAATTAAACTTAAAAGCTTTTGCACAGCAAAGTAAATCATAAACAAGATGAAAAGGCCACCCTCAGAATGGGGGGAAATGTTTGCAAATAAAGCAGCTGATAAGGGATTTATCTTCAAAATATACAGTTTATGCAGCTAAGTATTAAAAAACCAAACAACCCAATAGAAAAAAAATAGGCTGAAGACCTAAATAGACATTTCTCCAAAGAAGACATTAAGATGGCCAACAAACGCATGAAAAGATGCTCAGCATCACCAATTATTAGAGAAATGAATGCCAGTCAAATCAAATGAATGCCAATGAGGTATCACCTCATACTGGTCAGAGTAACCATCTTCTGAAAATCTACAGGGATTTCCCTGATGGTCCAGTGGCTAAGACTCCTTGTTCCCAGTGCAGGGGACCTCGGTTTGATCCCTGGTCAGGGAACTAGATCCTGCTTGCTGCAACTAAGACCCAGTACAGCTGAATAAATGAATTTTTTTTTTAATCTATAAGCAATAGATGCTGGAGAGGTTGTGGAGAAAAGGAAATTCTCCTATACTGTTTTTGGGAACGTGAATTGGTATGGCCACCATGGAGAGCAGTATGTGCACAGTCGAGTTCAACTCTTTGCGGCCCCATGGACTGTGGCCCACCAGGTGCTTCTGGAATTTTCCAGGCAAGAATACTGGAGCGGGTTGCCATTTCCTGCTCCAGGGGATAGTCCTGACCCAGGGATTGAACCTACGCCTCTTGCAGCTTCTGCATTGGCAGGTAGATTCTTTACCACTAGTGCCACCTGGGAAACCCATGAGAACAGTATGGAGTTTCATTAAAATACTAAAAATAGAACTACCATATGACCCAGCAATTCCGTTCTTGGGCGTATACCCAGAGGAAGCTATACTTGAAAAAGATACATGCACCCCAGTGTTCACTGCAGCACTATTTACAATAGCCAGGACATGGAAACAACCCCAGTGTCCACCAGCAGAGGCATAGACGAAGATGTCATTCATGTGTACAGTGGGGTATTGCTCAGCCACGAAAGGAGCGAAATTGTGTCATTTGCAGAGATGTGAGTGGATCTAGAGACTTATTTCATACAAGGTGAAATAAGTCAGAAAGAAAAACAAATGTGTAATATTGCTTATATGTTAAATCTAGAAAATGGTACAGATGAACTTATTTGTAAAGCAGAAATAGACACACAGTTGTAGAGAACAAACATGGATACCAATGCAGGGAAGGGAGGGTGAGATGAATTGGGTGATTGGGATTGATAAATATACACTACTATGCAAAAGGTAGATAACTAATGAGAAGCTACTGTATAGCACAGGGAACTATCCTCAGTGCTCTGTGTGATGACCTAAACAGGAAGGAAAATAAAAAAATAGGGGATATATGTATACATATAACGGATTCATTTGCTAACTAACACAACACTGTAAAGCAACTATACTCCAATAAAAATTAATTTAAAAATACAAATAAAAAGCTTTGTATACTATTTTCCAGAAGTAAATAAATAAAGCTGAGCCAGAAGAATAATTGGTTAAAGACATAGAGTGAAATTGCAGTTCAAAATTTGCTAATCATGTGGGTCATAGAGATCTCACTGAATAAAGTTCTTTTTTTTTTTTTTTCTTGCTTTGTGGAAATTATTTCTCTTCTCTACTCTGCAGTCCTGCTTCCTTATTTAATTGTTCATGATGTTAGAGTCACTACTTTGTTTCAAGCAGTAATAAAGCAAAAAATTATAAGAAATTAAAATCTAAAAAAATGATGTAAAAATGCCAGAAAGACACAAAAGTGAGTTTGAAGGAGCAAAGGATTTTCACTGGTCATATCTGGGACAATTTGAGCATCAGAACAAATAATGATACAAAAGGATTATAACCCCTTAAATAAAACAGAAGACCATGTGTGCATACTAATATAAATAAGTAAATAGATAAATTAAAAGGGGAATGTGATATTTACACAAAGTCAGTTCAGTTTAGTTCAGTTGCTCAGTCGTGTCCCGACTCTTTGCAACCCCATGAACCGCAGCACGCCATGCCTCTCTGTCTATCACCAACTCCTGGAGTTTACCCAAACTCACGTCCATCGAGTCGGCGATGCCATCCAGCCATCTCATCCTCTGTTGTCCCCTTCTCCTCCTGCCCCCAAT
>NW_011494765.1:1235603-1258997 GCF_000754665.1 Bison bison bison | reverse complement strand
TCATATGAGGTGGCCAAAGTATTGGAGTTTCAGCTTCAACATCAGTCCTTCCAATGAACACCCAAGACTGATCTCCTTTAGGATGGACTGGTTGGATCTCCTTGCAGTCCAAAGGACTCTCAAGTCTTCTCCAACACCATAGTTCAAAAGCATTAATTCTTCAGCGCTCAGCTTTCTTCACAGTCCCACTCTCACATCCATACATGACCACTGGAAAAACCATAGCCTTGACTAGACAGACCTTTGTTGGCAAAGAAATGTCTCTGCTTTTTAATATGCTATCTAGGTTGGTCATAACTTTCCTTCCAAGGAGTAAGCATCTTTTAATTTCATGGCTGCAGTCACCATCTACAGTGATTTTGGAGCCCCCAAAAATAAAGTCTGACACTGTTTCCCCTGTTTCCCCATCTATTTCCCATGAAGTGATGGGACCAGATGCCATGATCTTCATTTTCTGAATGTTGAGCTTTAAGCCAACTTTTTCACTCTCCTTTTTCACTTTCATGATGGTGTGATCACTCACCTAGAGCCAGACATCCTGGAATGTGAAGTCAAGTGGGCCTTAGAAAGCATCACTACAAACAAAGCTAGTGGAGGTGATGGAACTCCAGTTGAGCTATTTCAAATCCTGGAAGATGATGCTGTGAAAGTGCTGTACTCAACATGCCAGCAAATTTGGAAAACTCAGCAGTGGCCACAGGACTGGAAAAGGTCAGTTTTCATTCCAATCCCAAAGAAAGGCAATGCCAAAGAATGCTCAAACTACCGCACAATTGCACTCATCTCACACGCTAGTAAAGTAATGCTCAAAATTCTCCAAGCCAGGCTTCAGCAATATGTGAACTGTGAACTTCCAGATGTTCAAGCTGGTTTTAGAAAAGGCAGAGGAACCAGAGATCAAATTGCCAACATCTGCTGGATCATCGAAAAACCAAGAGAGTTCCAGAAAAACATCTATTTCTGCTTTACTGACTATGCCGAAGCCTTTGACTGTGTGGATCACTATAAACTGGAAAATTCTGAAAGAGATGGGAATACCAGACCACCTGACCTGTCTCTTGAGAAACCTGTATGCAGGTCAGTTAGAACTGGACATGGAACAACAGACTGGTTCCAAATAGGAAAAGGAATACGTCAATGCTGTATATTGTCACCCTGCTTATTTAACTTATATGCATAGTACATCATGAGAAACTCTGGGCTGGAAGAAGCACAAGCTGGAATCAAGATTGCCGGGAGAAATATCAATATCCTCAGATATGCAGGTGACCCCACCCTTATGGTGGAAAGTGAAGAGAAACTAAAAAGCTATTGATTTACATAAAGTATTGCTTCACAAAATGCTTACTCAACACAGAGGGAGAATGATTGATCTTACAGTAGAGACATCAGATGAATTAATCAAATGATTAAAGTGAGCGTCAGCAGAAATGGGATGAATTGAAATCTGAATCAGTAGAAAACATCAGACAAGTGAGCATTATTCTACAAAGTGATTGGTTTCACTGTCAAGTTCTTACAAATGTAGGAACTGTTCCTGACTGATAGAAACTAGAGTCATAGCAACTGAAGGCAGCACTTGTTCCTGAACTGGATTGTTTTGCTATCAAGGACATTATTGGCATAATTGACAACATTTGGTAGGATCTGAGGATTAGATGATGATGATGTTTCAGTGTTAATTTCCTGATTGTGGTTATGTAAGAGAACATCCTTGGTGTTTATGGATGACAGGGCATAATACTGGTAATCCACCCTCAAATGGAAAATAAAGGGTTTTTTTGTTGTTGTTGTTTTTGTAATGTCCTAAAATTCTTCTGTAAGTTTGAGATTGTTTCAAAGCAAAATTAAACTTGTGTGCCTGCACATGTTCATTTCTACCCTCTGAGAAATTTGAGTAAGTTATGAATTCAGATTGAAAACATGATTTTAATCTGGACTTATCCTCTTTTCCCTCTCCTTTAAATTCACTAACAAAGACAGTTGTGAACAGCAGAGAGGGCTCTGGGTTTGAACACAGAAAACCTGTGGTTAGCTTCTGGCTGTGCAGTTCCCAGCTGGCTGATTTGAGTCAAGTTGCTTTACCCTTCGGAGCCTTAGTTTTCAGTCTGTAAAGTGAGGTAGTTGTGAGGCTGAAAACAGCTACCAAATGGGTACAAATGTAAGCTTATTACTATTTTATCAGCACAGAGAATTCCACAGGGTGGGAGAAATAGCTTTTGGATGATTCTGTAAGCAGTGTTCTTTTGAGCATTTTAAAGGTGAATCTGTTTTCAATCGAATAATTTGTACTGCTTTATGTTTCATCCTGTGGCTCGATTTCTCTAATTAAAATGCACAGCCACCAGCCTCTATTGCGTGCTGTTGTAGTAGTTCATTTTTAACTTTCCATAATTGGAGGCTGCTGTGTGTATCTGGTGAACACTCAATAAAATTAATTGAGAGTAATGATGATAAAGACAAGATCTATAGTGTCATCGTTATTTCTCCCTACCACCCCCGCCCTGTAAGCTGGGATTGTTTGCATTTAAAAGTTGTTGCTATGGAGTTGAGAGGATAGATTTGCTGAGAGCTTATGGTATATGATCCATAAAAGGCGGTCATGGTAGGTGTCTCACTGAGTAGAAAATGTCAAACTTGGTGTGGGAGGATCTATTTGGTTCTTTTATTGAGCCATAAGCACTGTCTTTTGTCCAACTCTACTTGAATATCAAACCTATTTCTGTTGTGGGGCCAGCACCTCCCCAGCCCCCTCAGTCATGAGGGCCCATAGTTCACTGTGTGCCCAGACCTCCCTGCAGGTCTCTGACTAAGGGCTCAGTCTTGCCTTTGTTACTTAAGCCTTTTATTTCTTTCAGGAGAGTCAGTGGAATGAGCTTCTTGAAACTCTGTACAAACTTCCTATCCCTGACCCAGGAGTGTCTGTTCATCTCAGTGTGGTAAGTGGGGGTAGAATATTAGCAATCACTGAGAAACCATTCCATTGTTAACAATAAGAAAGAGCCAAATGAGATTGTCTTTTTGTCATATGTACCTTCCCCACCCCCAAATACTTAGAGATCTCAAGACAGGCCAGGGAGTTGTATTTCTTTCTTTCTCTATGATTTCATGAGAGAGGGCTCCCAAATGCCCCCATGCTCCTCTCTTCCTGTCTATCATTCCATCACTAGCATCTCCTGATGGCAGGTGTTGGGCTTGGAATGGGACAGCCAACCCTTGCCTCCTCAACCCCTGTCCTGGGGCTCCCTGCCTCATGCTTCGCCTCCTCCACCCGGTGACCCCACACAACCCTGCTGTGTCTGTGCCTTTGCTGAAGCCCATCCTGCTTCCCCAAACCTTCAATACCACCTTTCCCCTGTTTACCAGGGTAACCCATACTCATCCTTCAGAACTCAACTCAAATTTTTATTCCAGCAAAATCCTCCCCTCACACCCCCGAAGGCTTAGGTAAGGTTTTCTTTTTTTGTCCCAAGCATCTTGTACACTTTGCAGTACTTAGTCACAACACTTTGGAACAACCTGTTTTCCTATCTCCCCCACTGGACTGCACACCCTCTCTTGAGGATGAGAATGGAGACTGCCTAGCACAGTTCCTGGCCAGATTGTTTCCTTGAACTCTCTTACATACATGCTATGTGGTCTGGGTAGAAAAGCTTTTGAATTGTAAACTGGGAGATTTCAATCCCCAAGTCATAGTTTTGCCAATGACCTGAGTGATCTTAATCAAAACCTTTAACCTCATGGGCCTCGATTTCCTCATCTATCAGATAAGGTGTTGGATAAGAAGGGTTTTTTTTTTTTGTTTTTCATATTTTAGTTACTGTAATTCTCTGGGTCAAATGCTAGTCATGACCTTCTTCAGAATTCTCAGATGGACACTCTTTGGCCAGCTATTGATTATCCAGGGGCTGTTTTCCCCAATGTTGTAGGGTCTGAATGTTCTAAAAAGTTTTGTCTTTCATCTTCACTAGAAGCAGGTACAGTGTTGATAGTCAATGGTAATTATCTCAGTATTTGCCCTCTTAAAGAAAATGAACATGGAAAGGTTTTTTATGATGATCACATTAAAAGCAGTATTACTGCCAATAACTAATAATACATCTACTATATACCAAGTTCCTAATTTATGCCAAGTATATATCTCTAATGTTTAAAACAACTCTAAAAATAGATATTGGCATTCTTATGTCATAGTTAAGACTTAGAGAGGAAAAGATACTTGCCCATCCAAGGTCGTATGGTTAATCAGTGAGATTGGGGCTTTTAAACCCAAGCCTATGTTTTTTTCCACTAGGCCATGAATGTTGAAAGAAAGGAAGGAAAGAAGGAATTGGTAGAGGCTTTTGCTTATTGCAGTGGAGCAGAGGAGGGAAAGAAGCCTTTTCCAAGAAATATTGTGTAAGGAAGAATGTCTGAAAAAGATGAAGAAATGAGCTTTAAACCTGCCCTACTCCCTGCTGCAGAGCTGAGCAGCCTTGCCCTTGTCTCTGTCCCTTTTCCTAAGCAGCTTGATCTCCCTGCTTCAGTCTGTAATGACATCCGACAGGTAGCTGGGGAGTAGCCGGGCTGGGTCACCAGCTGCTGGGGAGGAAGGGCCTTATCCTTCCCCTGAGTGGCTGCCAGGCCTCAAGGACAAGCCATTGCTGGGGCAGGAAGAACTGTTGGAAGGTGCAGCTGTTTCATGCCAGTGGTTTCTAGGAATGTTTCTGACCTCCTCTGGTCCCAGCATTTCATGGGCGATGGAGCAAGACAGAATCTCAAAGGACAGCCTGGGGACTACTTGGTTTGGGGATTGCATAGGCTCACTATTTACAATCTGTTGCATTTGTAAAGGCAGATATTTTCTTTTTTTCCTGTTCACAAGGAATTCCTCTCTGTGTGTTTCATTTCTGAAAAGTTAGTCTCATCTAGATTATAAAGCCTGAAAAGATGATAAAATGACAGTCTTGGACTTTTTGTCTTTAGTCACAAGAGTGTTTCTGTGTGTCTGCTGTAGGTGATTGAGAAAAATCGGAATACAAACCTACAGTTGAGAATAGTGATAATAATTTTCTATTAAAATACCATTGATGGAATGCTAGACACTTCACATACAAAACATTTATTCTTCAGAACAGTTGTTCTGAACAGTTCCCATTTACAGGTTAAAAAAAAATAGCTTCTGAGCTATTAATTGGAATTGCCTACGATCACATAACTATTAAGTGGCTGACTCTGCAGTTCCAGTCCTTTCTCCCTCACTGTGCTAATCCTTATTCAGTGACTTCATCACCATGTAGACTGCCGTTACTGAACAGTTCCTGGGACTGCCTTCTAGCCATTTGGTATAAAATTTGGTATCTTATGGCATCGAATTTAACCTTGTATTTTACTTTTACTATTTTAATCTTTGTTCTTGAGTTGACTTAATTAGTTTCCCATAACGAATATGCTACATGATCTCTACTACAATACTTTTATTTTATTTTATTTTATTTATTTATTTTTTTGCCTTTTATTGCCATACCTCATTTTACTGTGCTTTGCTTTAGTGAGCTTTATAGATACATGTTTGTTTGTTTTTTTTTTTCCTTGTTAATTTTCTGTTTAGTTGATCTATCCATAAGTGTGAGTGGGGTATTAAAGTCTCCCACTATTACTGTGTTATTGTTAATTTCTCCTTTCATACTTGTTAGGATTTGTCTTACATACTGCGGTGCTCCCATGTTGGGTGTATATATATTTATAATTGTTATATCTTCTTCTTGGATTGATCCTTTGATCATTATGTAGTGACCTTCTTTGTCTCTTTTCACAGCCTTTGTTTTAAAGTCTAATTTATCTGATACGAGTATTGTGACTCCTGCTTTCTTTTGGTCCCAATTTGCATGGAAAATCTTTTTCCAGCCCTTCACTTTCAGTCTGTATGTGTCCCCTGTTTTGAGGTGGGTCTCTTGTAGACAACATATGTAGGGGTCTTGTTTTTGTATCCATTCAGCCAGTCTTTGTCTTTTGGTTGGGGCATTCAACCCATTTACGTTTAAGGTAATTACTAATAAGTATGATCCCGTTGCCATTTACTTTATTGTTTTGGGTTCGAGTTTATACACCATTTTTGTGTTTCCTGTCTAGAGAATATCCTTTAGTATTTGTTGGAGAGCTGGTTTGGTTTTTTTTTTTTAATTGAAGGATAATTTCTTTATTGTGTTGGTTTTTACCAAATATCAACATGAATCAGACATAGGTTTACCTATGTCCCCTCTATTGTAATCCTTAATATATAATGTTTTGGCACAAAGACACAGATTTTGGAATAATGCACTACAAAGGGTGTTTTCTTAAGTTATCTTTTAATATTTGTTGCTTTTTACTTTTTAGTTTATTTAATTCAAATAGCTTTAGCTATAATTTGCTCATAAAAAGCACAGGTATAACAGTGTGTTATCATGGAAAGAACAAAGCTCTGGTTATGCAAACCTGGTTTCAATCCTAGTTCTGTCACCAACTAGCTATATGACCTTAAGTCACTTTACTTCTCTAAGCCTTATTTTACCCATTTGTAATATGGAGATAATTTCTTAAATTTTCCTGTGGAAATTAGAGATACTGTTTATAAAGTATCTGGTGGTACTTTATACTTGGAAGGTAAAGCCTTCCATGTAGCAGATGTTCGTAAATATCTGCCGAATATTAGAAAAATAGCTTATAATGTTATTGTTGGCCTTTTTGTTATTGGAAGCCTTTCATTTTAGGAAGCCTGTGCAACTCATTTTTCCAGAGACTTACTTATTTTGTAGTTATCCAAGAATGGGGGGTGGGAGCTTCCTGAAATGTCACTTGGGGGTCTAGGTTTGAACTTAGGCCATGGCTAAGCTGACATTCTCTGTATGTGACCTTTCCTGGCCTTTGCACAATCCCTTCTTTAATTGGCCAGCACCAAGCTCTTTCCATTCCTGCTTGCCATTGTTCTCTGCGTCTTTAGGAGCACAGAGGAGGTGTCATCAGTTCATCCTATTTTCATTTAACTCAGAGACACATGCTTGTTACATGCATGGAGATGTCTCCTTAAAAGTTCTCTGAACAGGTCAGGGTTTCAACTCCACTGATTCAGCTCCCTTCACTGGAATTTGCACTGGAAGTCAGGAGGCTTACTTGGAGAGCACGCGTAGTTGAGAGACATTCTCCACTGTTAGCCGTCTACAGTGTCTCAGTGCTGCAGTCCCTCGGCTGGAGCTATCCTTACCATCCCTTGGGCCTTTGGGACAGATTTGGCCCACAGTTTATAGATGAGTATAATCTCAGATGCTGAAATTAAATTGCAGGTTTGGTTGGTAAAGACCATTCATGAGTAAACCTAGTGATATTTGGTCCCTGGAGTCCACATGCCTCAGTGAACAATAAATTATGAAGTCTGCAGCTTTCATGTGTTCAGTAGCCTGAAAATGTCATATGAGAAATTAGCCTTTAACTTCTTTGAACTGTTCTTTTGTATTTCCTAAAGATGTTCCTCTCTCATGGAAAAGAACTCCATCTACTAAACGGTGATTTAATGTATCTGGCTTTAATCCAATATTATCCAAAGAAAATATTCCTTAGACTATTCTCTATGAGTGAAATGCTTATTTCTTTAGTTGAGTGAGGAATTATCTTCATATCATTTACCTGGTTTCTGAATGATGTGCTTGTTGCATACTTTTTCAGGAATAAATATTTTTTATCTTCCTTTACAGCATTCTTATTTTACTGTGCCTGATACCAGAGAACTTCCCAGCATCCCTGAGAATGTAAGTACTTGGGCAGATGTGAATTAAATTTTTATTCTTCATTTTTACTAATTTTGAAAGAAAATAAAGGGGTATATTTTCCTACTATAAAAACAATACATTATAAAAGCAAAACCATATAGAGAATATTTGAAAAATAAAGAAGTATAAAGACAAGAAATAATCATTATTCATACTTTGCAAATTACTCACCTATTAACATATTGGTGTCTCATTGTAGTCTTTTTAGAATGTATTATTTACATAGTTAGAATTACCTCTTATATAAGCATTTTGCCATTTCATTCATAATCATTTTTTTTGACTGCATAATATTCAATTTGCTGTGTTGTTTACTTAGCTATTTCTTTGCTGTTGTGAATCGAGTTGGTTTTACTTTTTCTTGTAAATAAAATGCTTTTGTATAAAGAACTTCTCGTACGAAGATCTCTTTATTAGGGTCAGTTCAGTCGCTCAGTCGTGTCCAACTCTTTGCGACCCCATGAACTGCAGCACTCCAGGCCTCCCTGTCCATCACCAACTCCCGGAGTTCACCCAAACTCATGTCCATCGAGTCAGTGATGCCATCCAGCCATCTCATCCTCTGTTGTCCCCTTCTCCTCCTGCCCCCAATCCCTCCCAGCAACGGAGTCTTTTCCAATAAGTCAACTCTTCGCATGAGGTGGCCAAAGTATTGGAGTTTCAGCTTCAGCATCATTCCTTCCAAAGAAACCCAGGACTGATCTCCTTTAGAATGGACTGGTTGGATCTCCTTGCAGTCCAAGGGACTCTCAAGAGTCTTCTCTAACACCACAGTTCAAAAGCATCAATTCTTCCACGCTCGGCTTTCTTCACAGTCCAACTCTCACATCCATACATGACCACTGGAAAAACCATAGCCTTGACTAGACGGACTTTTGTTGGCAAAGTTATGTCTCTGCTTTTTAATATGCCATCTAGGTTGGTCATAACTTTCCTTCCAAGGAGTAAACGTCTTTTAATTTCATGGCTGCAATCACCATCTGCAGTGATTTTGGAGCCCCCAGTATAAAGTCTGACGCTGTTTCCACTGTTTTCCCATCTATTTGCCATGAAGTGATGGGACCAGATGCCATGATCTTAGTTTTCTGAATGTTGAGCTTTAAGCCAACTTTTTCACTCTCCACTTTCACTTTCATCAAGAGGCTTTTGAGTTCCTCTTCACTTTCTGCCATAAGGGTGGTGTCATCTGCATATCTGAGGTTATTGATATTTCTCCCAGCAACCTTGATTCCAGCTTGTGCTTCTTCCAGCCCAGCGTTTCTCATGATGTACTCTGCATAGAAGTTAAATAAGCAGGGTGACAATATACAGCCTTGATGTACTCCTTTTCCTATTTGGAACCAGTCTTTTGTTCCATGTCCAATTCTAACTGTTGCTTCTGACCTGCATACAGATTTCTCAAGAGGCAAGTCAGGTGGTCTGGTATTCCCATCTCTTGAAGAATTTTCCACAGTTTATTGTGATCCACACAGTCAAAGGCTTCGGTATAGTCAATAAAGCAGAAATAGGTGTTTTTCTGGAACTTTCTTGCTTTTTCCATGAACCAGCGGATGTTGGCAATTTGATCTCTGGTTCCTCTACCTTTTCTAAAACCAGCTTGAACATCTGGAAGTTCACGGTTCACGTACTGCTGAAGCCTGGCTTGGACAATTTTGAGCATTACTTTACTAGCGTGTGAGATGAGTGCAATTGTGCGGTAGTTTGAGCATTCTTTGGCATTGCCTTTCTTTGGGATTGGAATGAAAACAGACCTTTTCCAGTCCTGTGGCCTCTGTTGAGTTTTCCAAATTTGCTGGCATATTGAGTACAGCACTTTCACAGCATCATCTTCCAGGATTTGAAATAGCTCAACTGGAATTCCATCACTTCCACTAGCTTTGTTCGTAGTGATGCTTTCTAAGGCCCACTTGACTTCACATTCCAGGATATCTGGCTCTAGGTGAGTGATCACACCATCGTGATTATCTTGGTCGTGAAGATCTTTTTTTTTAATTAGGGTAGATATACTCAAGTAGAATTGTGCTCCTACTACATTTTTTAATTCACTTTTAAGAAAGTAAAGGATTTGTGGATAAAAGTGTAAGGACCCCCACCCCTGTCTCTTAAAAACGTAGCAATGAACTTGAGTCTGAGACAGCAGAGGGTAATATTTGCCCCCTGAACAAGCTGAATCACATAGCTAGTCTAGTCTTAAGACATATTTCAAAATATTTTACTTGAACTGTACATAGTACTATGTAGAGTTAAATACAGAATCACTACCACTAAGGCACTCAATTATTTTTTTAACTTGTGGCAAAATATACATAACATAAAATTTACTGTTTTAACCCTCTTTTAAATATATAATTTCATTGGTGAACACATTTACATTATTGTGCAAGTGTCACCAACATCCATCTCCAGAATTTTTTCATCTTTCCCAGCTGAAACCAACTCTTTAAACAACTCATTTCCCTTTTCCTCCCATCACCTGGCAACCACTATTCTGACTGTATGAATTTGACTACTCTAGGCACTTCATTTAAGGAGAGTCATATAATACTTGTCCTTTTGTGTTTGGTTTATTTCACTTAGCATAATGCATTTGTGGCTCATCCATGCTGTAGCATATCAGAATTTCCTTCTTTTTTAAGGCTGAATATTATTTCAAGAAGTGGTAGAATTGGAATTTAAACATTAATCTTTTTGATACTAGAAAATGAATTCTCATATACTTTGCTACCCTGTGAGCCCATAATTTAACCTTTTATCTCCCTCAAAATTCCATTGAAATGACAAAAGAACTATAAAATTAAGGAGAAAAATGTCCACTTAATGGCAGAAGGAGCCACCATGAACTAGAAAATTTGAGGAATTTCTGCAATTTAAAGGAGATGATTATTGAGCAGTCAATAAGGTATAGACAGTGAAGAAACCCCCCTCAAACTGGAAAAGTCCTATAGAAAGAGCAGAAACCAGGGATGTGACCTGGAACATTTATGAAAATTGATTATGTGCTAGATTGCACTGAAGAATTCAAAATAGGAAAACTCAGATTTTCACAGGCCACTGTCTTTTATTACAATGAAATAAAACTAGAAATTAAATATTCATCTACTTGATGGAATAGTTGGGTCACAGAGGGGAAGACATTGAAATTGGCTATTATTTAGATATTAATGATCATATCAAAATCTTTCCTTTTGGACCAGTCGGTTTTCTCTTGCCAATAGTGTAAGCTTTATTACAGGTGTTCTGGAAGCCAAGTAGGGTGGTAGCTTATAGAATATGAACATTTAGCATGTATACTTTAAGCACCTCTCCTATTTTTATTTAATTATTTATCCCCTGTGCTCAGCTGTACCTAGTGTTCCCAAGTCTTTCTGGTTACCAGAAAGTAAACATTTATCGCTCAGGAAGGGTGCCAAAAGGCTAGTTGACTAGCTGAGTGAGCTGGGAGAGGAGTATCTTGGGACTGAATACTCTAATTTTTATTGGCACTCTTCACTTAGCCTTTAGAGGTCCTGGATGTCTCCAATTCCTGAACTTTTCTAGAGTTCTGTGATGTGAGTTGGGCTGGATACTTGCTGCCCTCTGCCCTGGTCCCAGACTTTTCTGGGCTGCCAACTCAGTCTTCTCTAGTTTCTCAACCTTGATTGATACTCTTGATACCCTGGACCAGATCATTCTTTGTTGTTTAGGGTTGTCTTGTATGTTGCAGGGTGTTCAACAGCATCCCTGAGCTCTATCCATTGTAAGATGGTACCAACATCTCCACCTGTGATGACTGTGTCTCCAGACATTGCTAAAAGTTCACTGGGGCTGAATGACCCACGTTAAGAACCATTTCTTTAATAACATCTGGCTTCCAAAAATTTTGACATCTCTCTTCCATTACTCTCTTTTCTCCTGTTCTTTGAGGTTTATGCCTCTCAAAATTATATCATTGTGACTTTTCCTGGCTGAGGGCTGATAGTTGCATGGTATCAGGAGAGAGAAAAGCAAATACATGTGTTAAATCCATGGAAATGCCCTCATGTTTTAACTATGCTTCACCTATTAATAGACATTTAGATTGTTTCTAATGTTCTGCTATTATAAATAATGTTATAATAGCAGTCATCGCCTAAGTTAAATTCATCTTTTAATTTTTTAATTTTAAGGACTGCGAATTCCTTAAGAACTGTAAGGTACCTGAAAGTCCTGGTAATTTCTCAATTTTCAAAACCACAATTGCTAAGATTAAAAATAGTGTAGGAAAAAAAACTTCATCTTTTTCTTAGCCCCACCTCCAATTCCTTTCCGCACTGTATGCCACCTCCCCTGCCCCCACCATTAAAAAAAAAAATTTGCATTCCCTCTGCTGATTTTGCCACTAATGAACCAATTCCCTGCGTATGACCCATTGTCCTCTAAATCCTCCTTTGCAAACCAGTAAAAGGCTGGCCTTGTTTGTTTCTAAGCAGGAATAATAAAAACAATCTGCCAGCCTCCTAACATACATGGTTCCATTTAAATCCTTACAGCTACTCTGTGAGAGGTAGACGTGAGCCTCATTTTACATGTGGGGACCCAGGACTCACAGGCCTGAGGTTAGAGCCCAAGGTCTGCTTCCAAATGGGGTGTAGTGACCCGGGTTTGTAAGGAACCAAAGCATTTTGTTTCCATTATACCCCCCTGCCTCCGTATGGTTGACTTTTGATATTTATGAGGAAAAAGGAAAAGAAATGGTTTTTCCTATTTCAAGTATGAAATGAAGCAGGAAAGCTTTTCCTCTAAGGAGAATCTGAACTTATGTAGGACCAATTTGTGTGATTTTTGACATAGACTCACTGTTGAGCTCTAGCCATGTTGAAATTTGCATTTTACTCTCTTGGTGATTTTTCAAGGATTAATTTAAAATGACTAAATTGCTGCATTGCAAATTGAAACAAGCAATAACGAAGGAGTTGTTAATATGATGTAGTCTGCTGGTGGAAAGAACATGAGTTTTGGAGACAGCCAAACACTGGGCTGTACCACTCTGGGGATTTTGAGATACTTATATTCTCTAGCGTCCTCGTCTAATAAAGCAAAATGGGAGGAACAAATGAAGTATTACATGTAAAGTTCCAAGTTCAATGCCTGGTGCAACAGAGATACTGCTTTTGATGATCCTTCCTTTCCCTTCATCCTTTGGCTCTCTTTTAATTCTAGCCTTAACCTCTCTTGAGTTGCTGTGGAGGGCTAGGTGCATTACTTCTTGGAGCTTGTCTTGTCTCGGTTTTTGCTGACATTACTGGCTGTGAAGATCAACACTTCTCATGGAGTGTATGTTTGGCTACGAAAGCCTCTTAGCATCCACTGTTGACTGGAAATGGTACAAGGAATGGAGTCCAGGACACTCGTGCCTGTCATGTGGAAGGTGTTGTGTATACTATATGTTTGTCTCCTCTTACGAACATACTGAACTAAGAGAACAAGAAACGGGTAAAAGGATGGGGGTATGAAACTTGATTCTGTCACCAGATAATCCTATTCTTTGGACGATTTCAGGGAAGGATTAACATGAGAGACAAAGGAGGTAGTACTGGTTGAACACCCACCATGGATCAGATCAGGTACTATTAATATTTGTTATATCATGACATCTTCACAGCCACCTTACAGTGTGGTTGTTATCCCTATTCTGCAGAGGAAACGAAGCCCAGAGATGTAAAGTAACTTGCCCCTAGCCACCCAGCCAGTCACATTTGGGTCAGTCTGATTCTAGCACCGAGATGCTGCTGGGTCCTGGCCCTCCACTGCATGGCTCCCAGTACCTTCCTAAGAAATCATTCATCCTAAGTGTAAATTATATAATTAATCGTGTGACTATGTGTTTAGTTTCTGCTTCCATATGGACAGGGGTCAGTATTTTTTCAGCAGTGAATCTCCGTTATTAACACTGTACCTAAAACAGAGTAGATATTCAGTGTACATTTATGAAATGATTGAATGAATGAGCAATGCAGTCACTCTCAGGAGAAGGAAAAATAACAGTTCCTTTCACTTGGCTTTTGGGCCAGTGAGTCTGCAAGATGTTAATGAAAAGCAAATGTAGAAAATTAATTCTTTCCATTTTCAGATCCCTGTTGAAGTTAATTCTCATTATTTCTTCAGTTTCTGTGTAAAAATATTTTCTTCCTTTTCACTGAAAAACTATCACTATGTAATTGCTCTTCAGGGTTTTTTCTGTCTATCAAGCTAACACATGTAGGAGTGAATTTTATACAGGCAGTAATTAAATGAGCATAAATTTTTATAAATTTTAAACGGTTGACCTGCATTTTTTAAAAAGTCACAGATCACAAACAAATACGTATTAATAATTACTTTTTAAACTGGCTGTATAAGGGATTTTTTTAGTGGCCAGGTTTTGAAGTTTACTTTTGATTAATGGATAATCATATAGACCTTGTTTTAGAATATTAAACAAACCTGTCTTGATTATCTGGCCTGTGTCATTCCAAGTGGTTAATGATGCGAGGAAAGCATTTAAAATGGACAGTTACATATAACATTGGCCAGACTCCGCTTTGTCAAAAGATGCACCATGATATAGAAAAGATTTATGAACTCGTTGTGACTTTCAAAAATAAACAAAGTTGAGGTGGTAGTAGGAGACCTATTATCAAGTCCTGAGATTATAGAGAATTCCATTGTTGCTATTAAGAGTTGTCAGGTAATTGTTTATTCTAATGGTTTTTCCATTCACACAGAGGGATAAAGTTGACCTCTGGGTAAACTCTGCTTTCTTTCCTATAATATACTTCTCTGACTTGATTGCTTATGTGAGTGTGTGGGATTCTTTCTCAAACTGATTATTTTAGAATCCAAATTTATAATTCCTTTTTAAGAATCCTACACAACTAAAGTAACCTAAATTCTTTTTTAAAAATTGAGGATTTTAAAGATTTACATTATGGTAAAATAATCTGAGCAGGAGCTGTTTCAGGAAATAAGTTCCCTGGGCAAAACCAGCTTCTTGAACTGTCTCTTCCAGACATAGTACAGTAAGTCTTTATCATCTATACTGTGTATGAAGCTGAGAGTGACAAAGACTAATAAAATGACAGACCGTGGGGCGGACTAGCATCTGTTTCAAAGGCTCCAAGGAGTACCCAGCTTAGAGTCTGTTCTTTGGTTTGGGGATTATCTCATTTCCCTAAGGTACTGAACCTAAGACGCTTTTTCTCTAAGCTCCACTGTATCCCCTTCCATCCTGAGGCTCATTGCACCCACCCCCCATTCCCCACCCCTGATCACCACACCCATCCCCACCTGCTTCCTCACCCGGGGCGTGGATCACAGTGAGCCTGAAGTCCCCAGCCACCTGGATTGGTACTGCAACCAGCAGGGACAGCTAGCAGGCAGCAGCCATTATGGGGCTTCTCCTGGGGGAAATGGTGTTCTGCCAGGTGTCTTCCTCTCTTCTTTGTCTGGATTTAGAGCCACAGAGAGTTAGAGCTGGAAGGGTTCTTCGCCGCTGTTGCTTTGTGGAGATGAAAAGCCTGGAGAGTCTAAGGAACTTGTGCAGCACATGCCTCTTTTGAAGCTTAACTTCCAGGCTGCTCTGTCTCTGTTAACCAGAGACCTTCCTCAGAACTGAGCCCCATTCAGCCTGGGAAGTGGTCAACTTCGTGTCCCTGCTTCTTAACCCTATATATTGGGCCCATTTAATAAACGCTAGACATAAAGGAGGATGCTCAGAGGCACATAACTATATGCAACTGAAATAATGCTTAAACTCCATGAATATAAAAGGACTGTTCTTCCTTAAGCCTAAAAAACATACTGGCACTGAGAAGACTCAGCCCTTTTGAGCATAGACACTGGGAAGCAGTCCCTCTAAGCAAGGTTTTCCTTTTCTAGAAGATGAGTCACATGGAAGAGTAATTATCAGGGAATAAAGGAGGTGGTTGTTCCCTGATAATTGATAATTGGCTTAGCCATGATGACATTATAACCCAGGACACTAGGCCCAAGACTAGGGGTACACTTTGTTTGACAGCATTGGTGGTTCTTTAGAAGGACAGTTGATTCTTCATCAAAAGGCTGGACTTTCCCTTAAAAAAAAACTTGTCAGGCAAGTGGACAGATGTGGAGCACAGGAACCTGGAATTCAGGGGCTTGTCCCAGATCCTGCCAACCCCCTCTCAAGTCTAACCATTATCAAGTCCTGGATTCCAGTTTACAGAGATCTGTGACATCCATATGCAAAGTTTTTATTTGAATAACTTGTTTTATTCATTCTCTCCCTGAATATGGCAGTAGCACCTGTTAGCTGCTTGCCCCCTCCTGTACATCCTCCACAGGACCTCTAGGGAGATTCTTCTGCAGCACAGATATGCTTATGTCCTAATCCTTCCGCAGCTCCCTGTTAGCTGTGAGGAAAGTCTAGGCTCCCATAGGCTCTGAACCCAGCTTCTCTACCCCAGCACATTCCCTGCCCTGCATCCTGCCCTTCACTCCACTGACCTGCGTAGAGCCGCTCTCTCCCTCTTGCCTCTGGCTGGAACATGCTTCTCCCGCGTGCCCTGAGTGAACCCCTTGTTGGAGGCCTAGAGCAAGTGTCTTCTCCTATGTCAAGTCTTCCCCAGCCTTCACCTCATATCCATCTGGCAGAGCTGAATCTTCCCTTCTCAGCCAGCTGTGGAGCATGTTTAGCCAGCATCAGAGTTCTAAGCCTGGCATGCTGCAGTCCATGGGGTTGCAAAGAGTCGGACATGACTGAGCGACTGAACTGACAGTTCTTGGCATACCAGGTTTCTGGGTCCAGTGCCACTTGTGGAAAGTGGGGATCATGTTTAGTTAATCTCTGTGGGCACAGCTCCCAGGGTTTACTAAGCACTTAGTAGGAGTCATCAGTATTTGTTGACTAGCTGATTATAGGAGACAGAAGTGGAAGACTGAAGACTTAATTCCACTGAAGCCAAGTGCTGGGAGAAAGTGGCATACCTGTGTATTTTATAAATACAAGCTCACAATATGCTCTGGCTGCAGTCCTGACACAGGACTCCTTGCCACGGAAGCCTTCTTTTCTTATTCCACACTCCCTATACTGTGTTCTTACCTATCCGAGAAATATGGTTGATCTAGCTGTGACATGTGCACCTGCCTCTGTGTACAGTTCTCCTTACCCCCTGCCCTAGTTACTTGATGAACAAACTGCCTATTTCTTTACATTTTAAATAATGTAGCTTCAGATGGCTTTTAAAGCTACCTTGCCTGGTTTTGTGAGTCTCCAATGTCAATTCTTTTCCTGTGGGCCCTTCATTATGACTAAGTAATTGATCACTTCATCCAATTCAGACCGAGGTTTTCTGAAGTCAAGTGCTGCATTCTTCCTAACACACCATCCAAGCCCTCGTGTTTCTCTTACACCTCCCTGCTCACACCTGAGCTAATGAGCCGTAGTCTTCAGTCAGTGGCTTTCTCCACTCATTGATTCCCTCTTTCATCAAACTGCTAGATTATGGGATATGTCATTTCACCCAAAGGGATGTCAGTCTGGTGGCAAAAACATACTTGTAACTGAGTGATTATATGATAGAGACAGATTGTCATGGAAGCACAAAGGGCAGCTTGAAAAATGAGGAGTTGAGGAAACCTTTCAGGAGGAGGTGACATTTGAGCTGGGTCTTGAAAAGTAAATGGGTGTCCTTAAGGAAGGGAAAAGCATTCTAGGTGGAGGAAGCAATGGAAGTAAAGGCCTAGGGGTGTGAAAAGCATGACAGGTTTGAGAAATTGAGGGTTGCTGTAGCTTAAGCCACCAGATGCTTAAAGGCAGGGGGAAGGAGGCCCCTCTCTCTGAGGGGTTTTCTTCTGAGATGAGGCTTGGTGGGAACCGCAAGGGCTCCCTCCAGGTGTTCCCAAGGTCTGCTCTGCCCCACAGGTGCTCCCAGGGCTGAGCGAGGTTCCCAGGGCTGTGGCCAATCCCACCCACTCCCCACTGCTGAGGCGGGTGGTGTCCCAGAAGGAAAGAGGCAGGGAGGAAGCAGATAAGAAAGACAGCTTCTGTTTAGACACAAATATCTTGGTAATCAGCACAGATGGGATGAGAAATACCAAAAAAAGTACATGACAGTTTAGAGAGAATTTGGTTAAATGTTACATATTTTTAACATACCTGTGTAGAGTTTTTGGAACAAGCACCTGAATCCTTCAGAACCTGATTGGGTTGGGGGTTATGCCTCAACCAAGTGGTGTTTTTATTTCAGAAATGTTCCCTTCCCCATCCACAAAAGTATCCTTGTGATTTTTTTTTCTCCCACCAAAATAAGGCACAGGATTTGTCTCTGACGCTGTGTCTCCCTATTTGGACGGCAAGCTGTGTAACATATTTCTACCCAGCGTGAAGCTTCTTGGCAGACTCTTGAGGCCACGTTTTGGTGGCTTCAGAGTTATCTTTGGATCTGTCAAAAGTGCTAATGGGCTTTCTGGCCTTCTTTAAGCTCCTCATTTCTATTTTCTTTTTACTTCCATCCTCTCCTAAAAGAAAAATGCATGTAATTCATCAGCAGTTAAGCTTTTGACTGAAATGCTCAGCTGAGGGCCTTGTATTTTGTTTGCGAGAATAGCTCTGCCGTGTCACTCTTCAGAACAAACCCTACCCTGGCTTCATTAGCTCAGCACTCCTCAGTCCACTGGGCAAGAGATACACTTGTTGACCAATTCCAACTGGCTTTCTTGCTTATTTTGTTTTTCAAGTTTGTTAAGAGGCAAATTGCTATGGTGGTTAGAGCCAGAGTTTGGGGTTCAGGAAAGTTGGTTTGGAAGCTTGGCCCTTTCTAGCTGGGTGACCTTTGGAAGACTGTTTAACCTTCCTGAGCCTCAGTTTTCCCATCTATAAAATGGAGATGATAATGCCTTTCTCAGGGTTGTTGAGAAGATTAGAGAGAAAATAGGTAAAGTACCTATTGTCTGGCACATAAGGATTACTCAGTAAATAGAATAACAGTTTTTAACAAAAACACTTTTTCTTTGGCCATACTTTGATCCTGCATTGTTCTGTCCAAATATAGATTTTTATCCACTATTTTTAGTGGTGTATAAAGAAAAAAAAAACAATGTAATTTGAGGAAATTCAGGGAGATAGTGATGGACAAAGAAGCCTGGTGTGCTGCAGTTTATGGGGTCACAAAGAGTTGGACACAACTTAGTGACTGAACAACAGCAACAGTAAAGAAAAAAAGCACAGATTTAGAGACAAACCTACCCAAGACTGAACAATGCCTTATCCACTTACTGTATGACCTTGGTCAAGTTACTCCTCTGTACCTCTGTTTTCTTATCTGTATGTAGAGATGATAATAAAACTTCCCAGGTGGCTCAGTGGTAATGAATCTGCCTCCCAGTGCAGGGGCCGCACAATATGTGGGTTTGATCCCTGGATCAGAAAGATCTCCTGGAAGAGGAAATGGCAACCCACTCCAGTATTCTTGCCTGGGAAATCCCATGGACAGAGGAGCCTGGCAGGCTAGAGCCCGTAGGGTCGCAAAGAGTCAGACATGTCTGGATACACACACGCAGAAGAGATATTTGTCCAAGGAGTGGCTTCAAGATGAGTGAAATAATATATGTAAAGCATTGTATGTTGTGGATGTTTAAAAGTATTTAAGAGGGACAGTGTAATATAAGAGAAAGTATATGGGCTATGGTGTTGCATTGGGGTCCAGTAGTAACTTGAGCAGTTACTACTCTCTCCCAGACTTAATTTATCTATATGTTGGAAAGAATAATACCTCATTGGATTTTTGTGAAGAGTGCTTAAAATTACACCGCCAAGAGTACCTGGTC
The DNA here is from genome assembly GCF_000754665.1 of Bison bison bison. Lineage (NCBI taxonomy): Eukaryota > Metazoa > Chordata > Mammalia > Artiodactyla > Bovidae > Bison > Bison bison. Next base: position 1,239,411 of record NW_011494765.1, on the reverse strand, counting down.
CAGTGCCTGGTATTTGGTAGGTAGTCAGTATGGGGACCTGTTAATTCACGCATGCTTTATTTACAAAGGTCAATAGTTAAACTGGTACTCAAATCAAACAATCATAAATCATAAGATAAGTGCCCATTCTTATTCCCAACCCATAATATTGTTGAAAAGCACTTTATGCTATTTTGCATATAAAATCCACCTGGTTTACTTGAATTTATGGGTTATGGATCTTTCATCATTATAAACTGCAACCCCTGGCAATAGTGTTCCTTCCCTCTCCAACCCCTTTCATTTTCAGAGGATTATATTGTATGGCATTGAAAACCCGTAACACTAAAGAAATTAGCATATTCATGTGTATTATTAAAGTCAGGTGGGTATAGAAAGGGTTGCAGAAATGAAACACATTACTTTTTTTTCTGAAATCTGCAGAGTACCAATCTATAGTACTAATTAAAGGAATGAAGCCCAGGCTACAGACAAAAGCTAGTTTAAAACACTGCGTTGTCACAACTTGCTGCTGCTTGTTTTCAATGGTTTTTCCCGTCTTTTGAGTGAAATACCTGGAAATTGTAGATCTTGAAAATTGCTTTACTTCCAGCTGAGCCGTTTTAGAGAATGTAAACTGTGGAGAAGGGGGACCCCAGCAGTGATGACTGGAGAGGAGCATGCCCGGCCTTTGCGGGGGGAGCCTGTTGGACAAAAACAGGCTGTATGCCAGAAGCATTTTGGTCCCTGGGTACTTTCTTTTGCTTATACATATGGCATGGTGCATTGGGAAAGTTCTAGGACCTCGAATTAGAGCTGTGAAGTGAAGTCGCTCAGTCGTGTCCGACTCTTTGCGACCCCATGGGCTGTAGCCTACCATGCTCCTCTGTCCATGGGATTTTCCAGGCCATAGTCCTGGAGTGGATTGCCATTTCCTTCCTGTCTTTACCAGTCATTAGGTTTTTTGATCTCGGTACCTCTCTCTTGCCTTGATTTCCTCATTTGTGAGATTGCAGACTTCTTGTCCTGCTCACCTTTCAGAACTGAAAGTGTTGCCTGTGACCTCACGTTGTAGACTGTAATCACCATTCAGAGGTGTGGTTGCTCAGACTACTTCATCTCTAAATTCTGTTCCAACTTCACGTTTCATGATTTACATGTGACTGAGATCTGGTTTTCCAGGGAGAAAGACTAGGACAGGGGAAGAGGGAAGTATACTTTCTGATTATTAGATTCTGTTAGATACTGTTTCTAATAAGAACAAAGAAAATAAGCCACAAACCTCCCCTTCTTCTTTCTCCTAGAGAAATCTGACAGAATATTTTGTGGCTGTGGATGTAAACAACATGTTACATCTGTATGCCAGTATGCTCTACGAACGCCGGATACTCATCATTTGCAGCAAACTCAGCACTGTGAGTAGACAGTCTTGAAACGGGCTGTTTCATTTCATTTTAATTGAAAGATGTATCAGAAAGATTAAACAAAACTTTAGAAATCATCCACAATCCTCTCAGATAATAACATGTCATTTTTATTAATTATTCATGTCCCTTTACAGTGTCAATGCACATTTGATTTATTCTTGTAGCTTAACAATCAGTTATAGTTTCCTGTTTGATTGTGTGTGATGAACACTTTAAGTATTTCCATATAAGCTTTTGTTATTGTCATTTTTGAGATGTCTCTGTCATATTCCATTATACTGATGTGTCATCGTTTGCTAAATCTTTCTTCTCTTGAGGGCCATTTAGGTTGTTCATAGTTTAATCCTTTCGTAGGTAACACTGCAGTGAACATCTTTTGGCTTCATTTGACTAATACAATTCATATTCTAAAAATTGGGACCACCAAGTCAAAGGACAGACAGGTGCTGTGCCTTATGGATGCCAAATTGCTTCCCAAACAGGCTTTTTTATTGTGGAGGTTGCCAGTTGTGGATGAGTGTACCATTTGCACTGCATCCTTGCCAGAGTTGTATGTGTGCTTGTGGACATGTGCTTTAATTTTCCTAACAAAATAGCATAAAATGGTATTGCAGGTTTGATTTATTTTTAATTTTTTTAGTTAGAAGTAACTGAATATTTTTCATGCATTTTTTTTCCTATTTTCATTTTGTTAATATCTTTTTCCATTTATCTTATAGGGTTCTTGAGTTAAAAATTGGGATGAACTCTTTTTTTATTATAATAACTTTCACTATATAATACAAATTTTTTCATATTCTTTTTATATTAGTTTTTTAATTTGCTAAGTATAAGAGTTTGTATTTTTCCCAGTACCTGTTATGAAAATTCTCCAACATAGAAAAATTGAAATCAGTTTGCAGTGAACACCTGCATAATTTCATCTAGATTCTGCCATTTAACAGATTACTATGCTTCCTTTGGCACATATTTATCCATTCCTCATACCATTCTTCAAGCCATCTTATTTTTTGATGTATTTCAAAGTAAATCACAAACATCATTATGCTTCCCCCAAATGAGTATGTTTGTTAACTAAAATTTATTGTGTTTACAGTATTTTTTTTTTGAGGTAAAATTTATATAAAGAAATCGACTGTTAGAAAGGGTAGAAAGACCTTGTTGTGGAAATTTCCCTATTGAAGGACCTATGGAAAGAATCATAGGCCTCTGATTTACCTATGTGTTTAGCTATGAATTCAAGGCACCTAATAAATGCAAACTAGTGAGACCATTAGAATTTTCCTTATGGCTTTCATTGTAATTTTATTATTTTATTTTTTTGGTATTGTTTGCTTGTCAGGTATGCACAATTTTTTTTTTTTTTTTTTTTTAAATGTGAAATCCAAATTGCATTCATTTTCACAATATCAATACTAAACTCAAGACAGCAACTTCATCAAATATAAATGTTTCAAAAGTAAAAGGCAATCTTAATTTTTTTTATCCTATGAATAGGGTCTGCAAAAATAGGTAAATTATTTTACTGTACTTGCAGGAGATTAGGTCTCAGCCTGCACGGAAGGAGCAAAGCAACAAAAGACAACAAACAAATACTACTAGGAGTAATGCCCATACATATCAAACTATCTAGGTAAACCATGTTTTACTTATGTAGCAAATCTATTAAATAACCAGCATATGGAAGCTTATACCTCATGCGAGAGAATTACCAAATTAACTATACATCTATTAGAAGTCTCTAAACCCCACTCCCCAAACAATTTTAGAACACCTACCAAGTACTGTAGGTCATTTAAAAAAAACAGAAATAAAACATACATCAGCCTTTGTAATTAAGCATTTTTCATAACATATAAACAGTGTTCAGATATAAACTGTTAACTAAATATTTTTTCTAAATATGATTTATGTAATCAAGACTTTCTTAAACAAAGACACATCTTAGGAATATGATCTGTACAAACTTACAGTAGTGTAAGACTGTTCTATACATCAGTGTCTCTTTTGCTATCTCGTATACAGGGTTATCGTTACCATCTTTCTAAATTCCATATACATGCGTTAGTATACTGTATTTATGTTTTTCCTTCTGGCTTACTTCACTCTGTATAATAGTCTCCAGTTTCATCCACCTCATTAGAACTGATTCAAATGTATTCTTTTTAATGGCTGAGTAATACTCCATTGTGTATATGTACCACAGCTTTCTTATCCATTCATCTGCTGATGGACATCTAGGTTGCTTCCATGTCCTGGCTATTATAAACCTTTCTGCGATGAACATTGGGGTACACGTATCTCTTTCCCTTCTGGTTTCCTCAGTGTGTATGCCCAGCAGTGGGATTGCTGGATCATAAGACAGTTCTATTTCCAGTTTTTTAAGGACTCTCCACACTGTT
>NW_011494765.1:1225010-1235503 GCF_000754665.1 Bison bison bison | reverse complement strand
GATGAACATTGGGGTACACGTATCTCTTTCCCTTCTGGTTTCCTCAGTGTGTATGCCCAGCAGTGGGATTGCTGGATCATAAGACAGTTCTATTTCCAGTTTTTTAAGGACTCTCGACACTGTTCTCCATAGTGGCTGTACTAGTTTGCATTCCCACCAACAGTGTAAGAGGGTTCCCTTTTCTCCACACCCTCTCCAGCATTTATTATTTGTAGAATTTTGGATCGCAGCCATTCTGACTGGTGTGAAATGGTACCTCATAGTGGTTTTGATTTGCATTTCTCTGATAAAGAGTGATGTTGAACATCTTTTCAAGTGTTTGTTAGCCATCTGTATGTCTTCTTTGGAGAAATGTCTATTTAGATCTTTGGCCCATTTTTTGATTGGGTCATTTATTTTTCTGGAGTTGAGCTGTAGGAGTTGCTTGTATATTTTTGAGATTAGTTGTTTGTCGGTTGCTTCATTTGCTATTATTTTCTCCCATTCTGAAGGCTGTCTTTTCACCTTGCTAATAGTTTCCTTTGATGTGCAGAAGCTTTTAAGGTTAATTAGGTCCCATTTGTTTAATTTTGATTTTATTTTATTTTTTTGGTATTGTTTGCTTGTCAGGTATGCACAATTTTTTAATTGCCTGTTGGGTGCTAGGCTTATAGCACTAGTAGGTGATAGAAGCATGGCCCTTGCCCTCAAGGGAAAACAGCCCATAATAGACCTCTTCCTTTGTTTTGCACTTTATTTTGGACTGTAAATGTAGTTCATAATCTCAGGGCCTGAACACCAGACTGAGTTTCAGAATGAGAATATTGCCAATCATTACCTCCTGATGAGACTGAATAGATTGAGTACATTTGAAAGAGTCTAGTCCATAACCAGTTACTATTGCTTTGAACTATTAAACTTGAAAGAGTCTAGTCCATAACCAGTTGCTATTGCTTTAAACTATTAAACTTAAGTGTAACAAAAATAGGACATCATAACAGTGGAATTGAATTCTCTATGATATTACCATAGTATTTTTGATCCCTTAGTATGTGCCAGGCACTGTGCTAAGCCCTTTCCATCTATTAACTCATTTAATTGTCATACAACAGTTTGTAGTATGTTCTGTTATTTCTCAGTCTTAGAGATAAGTAAGAATGTACCTTTTGTGTGATACTATTTAGATAAATGTAGTGGATTAAACACGCAGTTATTTCTGCTCCTTCCCAAAACTAAAATGAAATAAAGAAGTAAATTAGCAAGCAAAATGAGCAAATGCAGCAGAAGTTTTAGGTATTAAGAAAATTCTTTACTCATTTTATGCCAATATTCAAAAACTAAGGTGAAATGAACAGAAAAATATAATTTACCAAAATTGAATTAAGAATAAATATAAAAATTGAATTTCCTATTTCTTCTTAATAAAAATTGAATAGGTCATTCAATTTATAGAAATTTAATCTATACATAAAAAATTTTTTTCCAAAACACTCAGCCCAGATGGTTTTACAAGTATGTTTTATCACAGGTAATTTCAATCTTAGACAAACTTCTTAAGAGTCAAGAAAAAAGAAAGAACACATCCCAGCTTTTCTTGTGACACTTGTATAATTTTGACCTTCAGCTGCATGAAAAGACACACACAAAAGAGAACTTATCAGCCAATCTTACTCATTAACATAACTGTAGAAATCTCAATCTAAACAGTAGCAAATACATAACAAATATAATTCATAGTAACTGACTTGATTTTATTCCAGAAATGTAAGCCTGGTAATACTAGAAAATCTATTATTATAACTCACAATGTTAACTTATTGCAAGGGGAAATTCATATGTTGATAAATGAATATTCAGTAGAGAAAAAGCATGACCATGTTCATGAATAGCAAGACTCATTATATTGAAGGCATCATTTCACTCCAAAATGATGTATATTGTAGATTGCATACATTTCTATTCAAAATCCCAGTAGGATTTTACATAGTACTTGGCAAACTGATTATGAAACTAATGTGGAAAGCCAAAGGAAGAGCCAAGACATATTTGAAGAAAAAGAATTGTTGGTAAAGCTTGCTTTGTGCTTAGTCGCTCAGTCATGTCCAACTCTTTGGGACCCCATAGACTGTAGCTCACCAGGCTCCTCTGTCCATGGGGATTCTCTAGACAAGAGAGTCTCAACCCACTTGAGTGGGTTGCCATGCCCTCCTCCAGGGGATCTTCCCAACTCAGGGATTGAACCCAGGTTTCCCTCATTGCAGGCAGATTCTTTACCGTCTGAGCCACCAGGGAAGCCCAAAGCTTGCTTTACCAGACATCAAGACTTTATATGGAGCTATGGTAATTAAGATACTACTAATGGCATGTGCCTGTGTGCATGCTCAATCTTGTCCAACTCTTTGTGACCCCATGGACTGTAGCCCAACAGGCTCCTCTGTCCATGGGATTTGTAGGCAAGAATACTGGAGTGAGTTGTCATTCCCTTCCCCAGGGGATCGTCCCAGTCCAGGGACTGAACCCCAGTCTCTTGCATCTCCTGCACTGGCAGGTGGATTTTTTACCACTAGCTGTCACCTGGGGAGTAATGGTGTAAGGATACACAAATAGACTGGTAGAATGGAATAGAAATTGCAGAAACAGATCACATGGTGTGGGTTCTTCATATACTGCAGAGGTAGCATTGTAAAATCTGGGGGAAAGGATGGACTTTTCAATAACTGATTATCCACACAGGAAAGGTAATTTATGTCTTATACAACATGCAAAACTGAATTCCAAATAGATCAAGGCAAAATTTTAAAACTGTTAGAAGACAAAATAGGAGTAGATCTGTAATCTTGGAATAGAAATGGATTCAGTTAAATAATTCAAATTATGCATTGTATAAAGAGAAAGATTAAAATTGTGAATTTTTGTCATTAAAAAATACCATTCAAAGAATGGAAAGACAAGTCACAAGCTGAGGTGAGATATTTGCTATATATAAAAGTGACAAAAGATTAATATCTGGAATATATGAAAAACTACACTAAAAAAAGCAGAAGACAAATCTATCAATAGAAACATTGGCTAAAAGCACAAATGGACATTTCACAGAAAAAACACAAATGACTAATAAATATATGGAAAGATGCTCAACCACATTAATCGCAGAAAAGCAAATTAAAACTACAGTGATTAAAACACTAGGTTTGCAAAAATTAGGTGTCTGATAAAGCCAAGTGTTATGTTGCAGATGTACTAGAGAATTTCATGTACTACGCTTTGAAGAGTATGTGGTACAGAAGTATTTGCATATGCCCCAAACTGAGCAGTTCCACTCTTGGGCAGAATTGGTGGGGGCGGGGGGGACTGTATGCACATACCTACACACTGTTTTTGATCATGTAATAGTGGGATACATGTGCAGCCACGTTCATAGCATAGTGTTTTGTTTTATAAATCCGGCCCCCATAACCATCAACAGAGAACTCAAAAATTGTTGCATAGTTGTACAGTAGAATACTGTGTAAGTGAAGATGAACTCCACTGTCAATATGATTGGGCCTCTCGTGCAGAATTCTGCGGAAAAGAAACAAGCTACAAAAGAATATCAAATATGATTTCATTAATATAAAGTTCAAGTAAGAAAAACTAAATGTCATATTATTTAAGGATGCATATACAAGGAGGGGGAATTATTAATACAAAATATAGGTAGTAGTTTCCTCAGAGAGAGTGAAAGGAGTACAGTTGGGAGGAGGCGTACATGTGACATCAGAAATATTGTTTTCTGTCTTGAGCTAGGTTAGGGATCAGCAAACATTTTTAAAGGGGCCAGTAGTAAATATGGTCTTTGATGCAATTACTGGACTCAAGGGCTTCACAGGTGGCGCTAGTGGTAAAGAACCCGCCTGCCAGTTCAGGAGACATAAGAGACGTGGGTTCAATCCCTGAGTTGGGAAGATCCCCTGGAGGAGGAAATGGCAACCCACTCCAGTATCTTTGCCTGGAGAAGCCCATGGACAGAGAAGCCTAGTGGGCTCCAGTCCATGGGGTCGCAAAGAGTCAGACACAGCTGAAGGGACTTAACATGCGCACAGCACGACGTCGTCGTTTACAGTCAGTAAACTAGTGAGAGTGACTCTTCTAAGAAGCTGTATTTACAAAAGTAGAAAGCACACCAAACTTAGCCTTTGGGCTGTAGTTGGCCAACTCTAAACAGGTGCTGGGTTTTGGAGTCTTAATTTTTTCTCTTTTAAATGTTGCTTATATGGTATATGTGCTTTTATATGTATATATATTTCAGAATTCTTTAAAAGTTTAAAAAGCAATATTATCCCCATTTTACAGAATGACCCATTCACTCAGAGACAGGGGTTAACTTGCCTAAGGCCACATGGTAGTCATAGAAGAAACAGGCACATAGGTCATTATGATGTAGCGTCAGGGGAAGGGAGGTTTTGGCTTCAGGAATTCTTTGAAAGTTAAAAAGTCCTTTTTATCATGAAATTTTACAATACAGAGATAGAGACAAAGTAGTCATTGTATAAACATTAAGAATCAGACTTGCACAAGATTTCACAGTGGCAGTTCTAGAAATGAGAAGATAGTGAAGCAGTGCCTAAACTTCTAAGGGAAAAATATTTCTTACCTAAAATTCCATCTTTATCTAATGAAAGTGCTCAGGAGAGAGTGGTGCCAGCCCCTACCACACCTGTCAACCTGTGGTAGCTAGTCCTCCACTCACCTTCTCTGTTGTGGATGAACTGTCCATTCTCTCCAGGCCAACCATTCCACGTGTCCACCTGACTTCATTCAGCAAATAGCTTTTGTGGCACTGCCATAGGTACTGGTAATACAGCAGTGAACAAAATAGGCAAAAGTCCCTGTCCTCATATGAAGCTTATGTTCTAGTAGAGTAGATCAGTAAATGAGGTGGGTTAAAAATACAGAATAGTAGCTAGTTCTAAGTACAAGGAGTACAATAAAGCAGAGGAGGAGAGTGGATGACGACTGGTGTGGCAGGGATTGCAGTTTAGATAGATGACCAAGAAGGGCCTCATAGGAAAGCTAATACTGCAGCATCCTTCTTGTCACCTTACGGAATTCCTCCAGCATTGAGCTTTCTCAATCCTGCATCTTTTTTTTTTTTTCTTTACTGGTACAGTCTTAAGTACTTACTACCACAGTATATTGTCTCCCAAACTTCAAAACAAAACATCCTTAAACACATCCCTTTTATCCCATTTCTTTTCTTCCTTTTAGAATAAAATTCCTCAAGAGAGTTACTTCTGTTTACTGTCTAATTCCTCTCCTCTCATTCTCTCCTCTGTCTTGTGTTGTGATTTAGCCCTTACCTCCAATGAAATAGCTTCTGTTTGGTCACCAGTGACCTCATGTCAAATAAAATGAGTTGCGAAACTCCTAGAACAGTTTGGCATAAGATGTATGTATGTGTTTTTGATAAATTATTAATATCTATAATGGTAAGTCAAAGATTAATGTTTAAAATTTTAAATTAAATACTTTTTAAAAATAAGGAGATAAATATTGTGTTGAATGTGATTACTTTTGATTAAGGGTAAGGGATATCATGAGACGGGCTGCTATTTGTCAGTAGTATAAGCCTTTAACACTTTTTGTTTCGTTTTTCAGGCTATAAACACATTACTTTGGCTTAAAAACTTTTAAACAGACAGTTGATTCTTAACTGAGTTCTAAGTTTTACTAATGGATGGTGGATGGTGGATATCTCTTTAGGGAAGGAGAAGGTCTTCTTTTACCTCATAGGGGATCAGCAACATCCTGATCTGTTTTGTGTTGTTTCTCTGGGGATAAGTAACTGAGTAGACATCCCTTTTATCCAAGCCTTTGCTGCTGCTGCTGCTGCTGCTGCTGCTAAGTTGCTTCAGTCATGTCGACTCTGTGCGACCCCATAGACGGCAGCCCACCAGGCTCCTCCGTCCCTGGGAGTTTCCAGGCAAGAGTACTGGAGTGGTTCGCCAATGCCTTCTCCGAGCCTTTGGACCTCTTCAATTTTAGAGTTTAAAAGCTTTCTAATTGTTGCCTTTTACTTACTCAATACTGACTTTTTATTATCTTTTTGATGATGGAAAATGCAAAGAATACTGTAGCCTGAAGTTTTTGATGACCCTCTCTTGACAGATCCAGATGTGGCCTGCCATACCTTGACAAACCACATTTTTCTCAATTTTGTTTCATACAGATGTAGGCTTGATGCTTCTCAGAGCCATCAAGCATCTGAAAGATAAAAGCTGTTGAACATCCCAGAGGGCCATGTTTCATAAAACTGACTGTGTGTCAATAGAGACAAACCCAGCCATGTTTAGTTCAGAGTCAGGTAATATTCATTTCAGGCTTTCTCTGTCAATAATGTTGTGATATTCTGTGTAAGAAAAATGTTAACTTTTTGTTCTTTTTGTGCAGTGTGTATTGATTGTTTTCCTTTATAAATGATAAATAGGAAAGATTTAACTACATCTTGTTCTCTAATGTAAATGCTTCAGTGAGATTTCTTCTAGCACAAAGGCCCCATTTTTCTTCCAGATTTTCCTATCTGAGTTTAACTCAAGATTGTTTTTTGGTAACTCTTGTGGATAGCAAGTAAGTCTAAAATAAGACCTTTATAGAAATAATATCATCTAATTGCAACAGAAGTCCTAGAAGAGCAGTATTATCCCCATTTTACAGAATGATCTGTCCACTCAGAGAGATGGGTTCTCTTGCCCAAGGTTATGCCCTAGTCATAGAAGAAAAGGACATGCTGGTGGGTCATTATGTGCTGTGTCTGGGGAAGGGAGGCTTTGGCTTCAGAAAAGGGAGAAACAACCAGGAATTACACAGATCAATCTTGGCCCCTTCAGAGTGCTTGCTGTGGGGACCAGGTCATATTTATTGGGTGTCACCTCTCAAACAAACATCAGAATCCTTGTGTGGGAACTGTCACAAGAACCAGAGGCATGTCTGTCACACTTAAGAGATGCTTTTTAAAACAAGTTCTTAGGACGGAAGCACAATTTGGTGGCAAGGCTGTTACCTAATTAATTGAGCCTCCACACCTAATTATTTGTGTGATACCCACAACTATGAAAATAATTACTATTTTTCTAATAGTATGTTATGTCGTTTAATCACTCAGTCGTATCTGACTCTATGACCCCATGGACTATAGCCCACCAGGCTCCCTGTCCATGAAATTTTCTAGGCAAGCATACTGGAGTGGGTTGCTGTTTCCTTCTCCAAGTATACCATGTACAGAAGGAAAAAAAAAAAAAAAAGCCCAATATCTCTCCCTGTCAATTTCTTCCTATTATCCCAGAAAATGTGTCTTGGCAGGACTTGATGGCCTGGAGAGTGGTGGGTGATATTTCTTTTTTCCCCCAGCACCCTCAGTTGTGGCCTTAGTAGACACTTCAGTGTTGGTGTGAAGGGATAGGGAACTTCCCAACCTTGTTCCAGTCCTGTCCTATCCACTTCCATTCACAGCATCCACTGTTTTAGCACCACCTGGTCTTGTGACCTAAGAAGAGTCAGTTTGTGGACTAGGGAATTTTTCAGATCTTGGCTTCATCTTTACTTCTTTCCTGATCAGATCTACCTGGTCATGACTACCCTGACTTGTAGAGTGGGCTATGTCCCTAAATGATGTGTATAAAGCTTTTCTAGCTCTTCTGGGCTAGAAATAACTAATCCTGTTTGCTTATCTGGAGCCCTTGAAGCCTAGATGGGAGTGGCAGCCTAAGAAGGTTTGAAATACTGGACCAGAGCCAGAGCCTCTTTGCTTGCACACTCCACTCTGCATGTTCCAGCCATCGGAACAAACTGCATTATTTTGTTTCAAACTGTGCTCAAGGGAAGCCAAGACCTTGTAACTGGAAACTTACCAAACAGAGAATTCTAAGACTAAATTTAGTGTTCCATTTAAAAAAATAAAATAAATTGAACATTTTGTTTGTTCATCTTTTATATGTTAAAAGAGAGATTAACCTAGTTCACACTAACAACCTAAGAAGAGTATTCAAAGAAGTGAGAAGAAAACTAATCCCTTTTGGTGAAGAGGGAAATCCTTAACAAAATGTAACGAAGTGGCATGAAATACAGACTCTGCAGCCAAACTTTCAAATAGCATAGCCTCTCTAATCTCCATCACATAAAATTTTATTGTGGCTCAGAGAATATTAAAAACTGTTAGAAATAAATGAAAGGAACTTCCATTGGCAGGAAATAGAAAAGATTGGTATGTTTTATTTATGTGGTTTTTCTCTGGTCTTTAAATGTAAATACACTTAGCTGCTTTTTGAACTAGGTTCTTCATTTATTATGTGCGAGTTCCTTTTCTCTTGTTCATGTTAGACTATAAGAATGAAGAACATTGATGTTATAGAGGATGTATAAGCTATATAATATATAGAGTAACAACAGTTTAATTTGCAGTACTTTAAATATTGCTGTGACTTCAACCCATCATGGTCTCCCTACTAGTTCTTACCTTCCTCTCCTGCCCTTCTTGCTTCAACACATTGAGCACATGTTTTGGACTAGACAGAGGGTTCAGATTGTTAGTGATTCCCAAATGCTGATCCCTGAGTTAGTTGTGTTAGAAATCACTCAGCTTATTAAAAATTTAAGTTCTCAGCTACAAAAAGGAATGCATTTGAGTCAGTTCTAATGAGGTGGATGAACCTGGAGCCTATTATACAGAGTGAAATAAGTTGAAAAGAAAGACAAATACTATATATTAACGCATATATATGGAATTTAGAAAGACGATACCAGTGATCCTACATGCAGGGCAGCAAAGGACACACAGATGTAAAGAACAAACTTTTGGACTCAGAGGGAGAAGGAGAGCAGGGGATGATTTGAGACAATAGCATTGAAACATGTACGTTACCATATGTAAAATAGATGACCAGTGCAAGTTTGATGCATGAAGCAAGGCACTCAAAGCCGGGGCTCTGGGACAACCCAGAGGGATGGGGTGGAGAGTGAGGTGGGAGGGGGGTTCGGGATGGGGGACACATGTGTACCCGTGGCTGATTCATGTCGATGTGTGGCAGAAACCACCACAATGTTGTAAACTAATTATTCTCCAATTTAAATAAATTAAAAATAATAATAAAAATTTAAGTTCTTGGGTACCACCTCTAGACATTCTAATTCAAAAGGTCTAAGATGGGACTGTGGAATGTCTATTTTTTTAAAGTTTCCCAAATTACTGATACATAACCAGATTCAGGACCAGTTCTCTAAGACAGTATTTATTCTTTGATTATTTTGCATCAGTAGAGTCCTTTTCATCTTGAGACTATATAATAAGGGCTGATTAAGTTTGTTTAGAAAGCATTTCTGAGTACTGCTACTGCTGCTAAGTTGCTTCAGTTGTGTCCTACTCTGTGCAACCCCATAGACAGTAGTGCACCAGGCTCCGCCATCCCTGGGATTCTCCAGGCAAGAATACTGGAGTGGGCTGCCATTTCCTTCTCCAATGCATGCATGCATGCTAAGTCGCTTCAGTCGTGTCCGACTGTGCTACCCTATGGACAGCAGCCCACCAGGCTCCTCCATCCACAGGATTCTCTAAGCAAGAATACTGGAGTGGGTTGCCATTTCCTTCTCCATTTGTGAGTACAGATTAGCACTAAAAAATTATTTCCATATTTCTGAAAGAGCTCTGAGTCTGTGGGGTCGCACAGAGTCAGACACGACTGAAGCAACTTAGCAGCAGCAGTCTAGAACAGGAAAGAGCTAAGAGTAATTTAATCTCTCAGTACTGTTGGGTGCTGATGTAGTCTACTAGGGTAGTTTTAGATACATCTGTATAAATGGATCTAGAGAGGTGATGTTTCTTTTCAGCCATTGCATTGAGAACATTGGCAGAGTATCTTGTGTATTATTTTAGTGGTGTAGTCAGTTTGTGAAATAAATTGTATGTTCCTTAATGGCAATCCACTCCAGCACTCTTGCCTGGAAAATCCCATGGACGGAGGAGCCTGATAGGCTACAGTCCGTGGGGTTGCAAAGAGTCGGACACGACTGAGCGACTTCACTTCACTTTCACTAGATTATAGGATTAATAACTTTTTTATATGACTCTTTTAAGAATCAGATCTCTACCATAAAGCACTAAGAGGTGATATTCAAGTCATTTCAGTTCAGTTCAGTCGCTCAGTCATGTCCGACTCTTTGCAACCCCATGAATCGCAACACGCCAGGCCTCCCTGTCCATCACCATCTCCCGGAGTTCACACAAACTCATGTCCATCGAGTCAGTGATGCCATCCAGCCATCTCATCCTCTGTCGTCCCCTTTTCTTCCTGCCCCCAATCCCTCCCAGCGTCAGAGTCTTTTCCAACGAGTCAGTGCTTCACATGAGGTGGCCAAAGTACTGGAGTTTCAGCTTTAGCATCATTCCTTCCAAAGAACACCCAGGACTGATCTTCAGAATGGACTGGTTGGATCTCCTTGCAGTCCAAGGGACTCTCAAGAGTCTCCAACACCACAGTTCAAAA
>NW_011494765.1:1186331-1224910 GCF_000754665.1 Bison bison bison | reverse complement strand
ATCCATACACGACCACTGGAAAAACCATAGCCTTGACTAGATGGACCTTTGTTGGCAAAGTAATGTCTCTGCTTTTTAATATGCTGTCTAGGTTGGTCATAACTTTCCTTCCAAGTCACTGACATCTTAATATACTTGAAAAAGCCCTAATGGCACTCACATTGGCAGACATCTGTGTGGAGTTTGTTAACACAATTGGAGCACCTACTGTGTGGTCAGAAGTCAAGAACTCAATTTTTTTTTTTATTTCTGCAAGCTGAAAGCATGGTCACTGATGAGCAAATGAAGTATGATGTGAGGTTAGACTATATCATTAGGAGTTCATATAGACCTTGTGAAAATTCATGTATTTTCTCTTGTGCTGTCTTGCTATCCATGTGTTTTCCCTGCTAGATGATTCAGACAGCCCTGCTTCTGCTAGCTTTTCCCAAGAAAAAGGACAAGAGGAGGAGAGAGCACCAGGCTTCAAGTCAAGATGGTTTTGTTGAAGTTCTTCCTGTGTAACTTGATCCTCCCTAGCCATGTTGCCCCGGGAAACTTAATCTTTTCAGTAAAAAGAAGGTAGTGTTAATACTCCCCTCAGAGTTTTTCAGAGATATGAAAGCCCGTAGCCCATTGCTGGACACATACTACTCATTTAATAAATGTTGACTCTGAATCCTAGTTTTTTGGGGCAATAAACTGATTGACTTTCTGAAGCAAAGAAGGCGATAGAGATCCTGGAAGAGCTCTGAAGATTTAATTAGTACAACTGGTGAGAGTAGATGGTGAATGAATCCAAGCAACAGAATAGTCATGGCAACTCGTATGAGATTTTCCATATCCACCCACTTCTCACTAGTCACATAGTCATTGACTAAATTGTCATTTCCTGTTCAAATCTCCACAGGCATTACTGCGTAGAGCTGGAGTGGCCTAAGAAACTGCTGTGTTCATTTGACCCAGCATTACCACCAGAGCAGACTCCCAGGGAGCAAGACTAACTGCTTCCTGTCTTCATCCTTCCAGGTTCTGCCCTCCTGCCTCTCTCTCTCTTTTTCTGGCAGGCAGGCCTGATTCTTGCCCCAGGCAGAATTAAAGATTCCTTCTTTATATGCTAGCACACTTGAACCTATGTTATAGCACCTCTTTCATAATGCTTTTGTGTTGAAGTTGATTGTGTGCATTTTGATCTTTTTCTCTCTATTTTGAATTGCTTGAGGGCATGGTGTGTACACATAGTGTATACTCGGTAATTATCGATTTAATTCAGATCGTATCACAGAAGCAGTTTCCTGTGAGCTAAGAGCACAAACTCTGGAGCTCATCTCCCTAAGTTTATAGCCTACTTCTGCCACTACTGTGACTTTACACAAGATCACACAATATCCAAGACCTTGACATCTAGGAATCTTAATATCCTCATCTATAAATGAGAACAACAATGCTACCTACTTTATAGGGCTACTGCTGCTGCTGCTAAGTTGCTTCAGTTGTGTCTGACTCTGTGCGACCCCATAGACGGCAGCCCACCAGGCTCCCCCGTCCCTGGGATTCTCCAGGCAAGAACACTGGAGTGGGTTGCCATTTCCTTCGCCAATGCATGAAAGTGAAAAGTGAAAGTGAAGTCGCTCAGTCATGTCCTACTCTGCGCGACCCCATGGACTGCAGCCTACCAGGCCCTCCGTCCATGGGATTTTCCAGGCAAGAGTACTGGAGTGGGGTGCCATTGCCTTCTCCTTATAGGGCTACAGTGAAGATTAAATGAGTTACATTGTATATGTGAAGCACTTAGAACAGTGCTTGGCAGATAGTAAATGCTTAGTAAGTGGTCACTGTGATATCTGGTCATAGCTTCAATCTTTCTGAATTCAGTGTTACTTTCTGAGATTGAATTTATCTGACAAAACTATACAGGGGGAGTTTTTTTTTTTTTTTTTCCTTGTGCCTTCAAATCTAGTAACTCCTACTACCTCAAGTTTTCTTAGTTTCTTTTTCACATATGGGATTACTGATAGCTAGGTATTCATGATTCTGTGTTCAATTATGCTTCCTTTCTTTTAAAAAATGTGATTCTTTATTAAAGCAGTAAATTAGCTAAATACAAATTATGACCTTGGAAATATTTTCAAAGAAATATAAATATTCACTTATGCTAGACTTGAGGTGGAAAATAGATTTTTTTTCTTGAGTGCCAGCTGGAACTCACTGACAATGGTTGCACCTTTTCAGGGATCTGCAGGGCACGTCCTGACTCCAGGATCAATTAGACTGTCACAGGCACAGAATGGAGAAGTGGCTGTCCATGAATTAAAATGAATTGTTATCAATCCCAATGTAATTTTATCTTTTGTCTCTATTATCTTACAAAAAAGTCCGCAGTTTCCCACGTGTGATGCTGCAGGCTTATTTACACATAGTTTGTAATACCACAGAGTCTGCCTCTGCTTTGGTAGCTAAAACTTTTCTCTGATGGTTTTAATTGCTTTGATGTTTTGAAGTGTCAGATCTTGGCGTGAAACTTGTTGCTCTGGTTAATAACTTACTCTGATCACTCTAGTTAGTAAGTAGCTTTAAGAACAAAGAGGGGAGGGCGGGAAGAGACGCGATTGAGTAGGCAAGTGATTGCCTGGGAAAACTTCCTCCTGGTCTGGATGATCTTTCTCTTAGTGGAAGGCACTCAACTTGACTCCATGGTGCTATGTTGGTTTTTGTGGAAGTTTTCCCCTTCCCTTTCCCCAGAGAATAGTGGAGAAGCAAGCGGTAAGATGGGTTCCACCCAACTGAAAGAAAAACTATTTGAAGAAAGATTGACCTTCCAACCCCACAAAAAAAAAAAAAAAAAATACTGAAGCATTGAATTTGACTTCTAAGAAAAGCAGAGCATTCTTTACTCTTTTCCTTCTTTCTGCTCACATGCTCACTTTCTGTCTAGAATAGCTGAAGGCCTTTAATTTCTTAGGTTTTCTAAATTCTCTTTCCCCTAAAGCATCTTGGATAGTTTCTTGAAAAGTCAACTCTTCCCTCACTAAGTATAGTAAATACAATTGAGCCATTTATAATTAAAGGTTTTTCTGATACTCTTCGAAGGTTTGAGTACATTAACTTTCAGAGTCCCTGAAGGTTTTACTGAAGACTTTTTGCTGATCTTATAGTGGGTTTTACATGTGAGAGTAAAATAAAAATCAAAACACTCTTTGAATCACATTGTCTGAATCACTGCACCATTTACTTCCTTATGACTTTAATTATAAGGTGCCTTATAATTAAATAGAAGAATCTAGTTCTCAAATTGAGAAAGCTAACAACTTTTGTAAGATTCATACAGTTTTGTACAGTTGTTCTACATAAGATTATCCTTGGCTGAAATAAGTAGACTGAAAAATGACCCATCTTTAAGGTTAATAATCTGATATTCTTTCTATATTCGTTTTATCAGTTTCCTGATGTTAGGGTTCAGAGGAGAAATCCAGATGCCTCTAACCCTGTGATGAAGCCGGTGTCAGTTTAATCTTTTAACATTCTGAGTTCTTGTATTTGAAGAATGACTCTGACCATCTGATGATCTGATTTTTTTTTCCTTTTTTTCAACTTTTGAAACTTGCAATCTCAATATCTTTTCAGAATTTAGCTTCTAGTTATGATATATTAGGCAGTTTCTTAAATGTGTGATAATCTTGTCTACCATTCCTCATGATGTTAAGGTGAAGGCATTCTAACATTCCCCAAACACTTACTCAGCACCTGCTCTGTATTAAGCATAGTTAGAGATAAAGAGAGGATCAAATGTGGTCTCTGTCCTTGAGGAACTCACATCTTTAGTCTCATGCCCGTGGTCTCCTAAGATTATCTACCTCTGAGACCTTTAGAGTGTCAAGGGCCAAGCATGGAGGAAGGCTGTACCCTCCACAGTCAGGTGATGGAGATGAGATGATTGAAAGGTGGTGCTTCCCGGAGACCACATGAATCTCAGGTGTGCCCGTGATTGCAGAGATGAGAGAGCAAGACCAACTTTGAGACAGTCTGTTGTCCTTGTACTTAGTATGGTTGAGGAAAGTGAACTGGGGCAGAGGAGAAACATTCTTTATGTCAAAGGGTAAGCAGTTCCTCTAGATCAAAGTTGTCAAAACTGAACGTGGGGACAGGGATCATGTAATCTAACCTCTTGTTTTCTATATTGAGACCCAGGAGTGGAAATGACTTGCTCAGATCAAAAAGAGATTTAGTGGATGCTCCATGAAAATGTGTGAAAGCCAGACTTTCCAGCAGGACTTTCTAGTGCCCAAATGGGAATGTAAACCTTTCCCTTTAACACTTGTTACTTCATTGTCTAGAATTTCCTATGGATTAAAGATACTACACTACCTTACTTAAATGTAACTTATCCTCAGGAAATGATCAGCTGTGTTTGTTTTTAAAATCATTTTCTGTTGATTGGTATTGTGCTTTTAGATATTTGATCATCTAACAGCATGGCAAATTCTACATAATTTGGCCATGCCAACAGGGACAATATGTCACCTAGTTCAGAATCCTGAGCCTGGTGTATTGGCACAGTATAGACACTCAAAACATTCGTAGTTAACTTTTGTGTTGTGGAGGTGCCTATTATAGTCTGACAGACCTGGAAATGTCTCTTACTACAGAGTCCCGTCTGTCACTTACAAGCTGTGTGGCCTTGGGCAAGTCATTTCACCTGTGAAACTGTTTTCTTATCTGTGAAGTGTGGTGTTGAATACATATGTGTACACACAGACACACACAAACTCCTACCTCTAAAACAGTATTTTGCAAGATCCTAAACACCCAGGGGCTTCCCTGGTGGCTCAGTGGTAAAGAATCTGCCTGCCAGTGCCTGCAATGCAGGAGACGTGGGTTCGATCCCTGGGTCAGGAAGATCCCCTGGAGAAGGGCATGGCAACCCACTCCAGTATTCTTGCCTGGGAAATCCCATGGACAGAGGAGCCTGGTGGGCTACAGTCCATGGGATCGTGAAGAGTCAGACACGACTTAGTGACTGAACAACAACAACAAACCCCCAGGTGGCGCTAGTGGTAAAGAACCCGCCTGCCAATGCAGGAGCTGTAAGAGAGGAGGGTTTGATGCCTGGGTCAGGAAGATACCCTGGTGTAGGAAATGCCAACCTGCTGCAGTAATATCCCTGAAATATCCCATGGACAGAGGATCCTGGTGGGCTATAATCCATAGGGTCGCAAAGAGTTGGACACAACTGAAGTACTAAAGTGACTTAACACGTAAACCCCTGGCAGGGTGCCTGGCACATACACTGTTGAGATTCCTTTTTTTCCTTAATGAAGGTCTCTTTACTTTTATTCCATGTTAAATTGCAGGATTCTCTTAGGAGTCAGTTGGATTGGTATCTAAGATTGTGACAATCTGGGTATTATCCCTAAGAAATACCTCAAATTTAAAAAAAAAAAAAAAAGTGTCTCTGATCTTTCAAACCCTATCCTTGATTGCTCTTCATTCGCATCCTACCTCCACTGCCTCTCCTTTCTCTCCCTCTGCCTCAAAGGAAACTATGCAGCCAAAAAGAAAGCTCCAAAATCAGACTGACCTTGTGCACCTTTAATTGAGGACAGAATTTGCTAAAAGTGCGTCCAAAAACCCACCAGTGGTTTACTTTACAATTTGTGTCCTGGCTAGACTAGCTGTTGGCTGTGTAATTTGTCTAGTTTTGTCTGGAGTCTTAGACTATTCAGCTGCTTTAGGGCAAAATCTTTTGGGGTGTCATTAAATGGGATTGATAATTGGCTTCTGATGAATATTCATTGTGACTAATGACTTTGGGCAAATTTTACACATACTATCTTTCTATTCTCCCACTGAGTGAGATTTTGATAGGATCATTTTCCTCAACTTGCACTTCAATTAAATATTCACAATACCCCCTTGTTGATGACAATCCAAATTATATACTTTCATTACTTTTAAATTTTGTATTCTGTAAGGAATGAGCGTAGTCCTTTAGGACTCTTATTTTTTTTTAATAGGGTTGGTTTTAGAGGTTTGTTTTTTTAAAGTAAGTGGCTAATGATAATGTATGGAATATATATTATTTCTGATTAAGCAAAGATGTATCATAATGCTTTTCTGTGGTCCATGTAGCCATTATTTCTAAGAAATGATACACATTGTGTGTGTCATTTAGTATTTTGGAAAAGAGCCAAAGAACTCTTTGTTTGTTTGTTTGTTTTTTAACCAAATGGGTAAGAGCATTTTATTATAGCTGCAGAGATTTGGCACTGAGAAAATTTCCCAATGAAAATGATGATCAGACATCTTAAGTTTGATTTTTAGGAAGGATAAGTAATTTTAAAACCTTGTAATTTAGCTTGCTAGTTTTTTTTGGGTTTTTTTAGGCTAAAGAGACATGAAAAGGACATTGTCTGAAGATAAGATCCGTGCCGCTGTGTTGCTTGAAATAGGATTTAGACTCAAACCAATTTAAACTAAAAAGAGGCCGGTATTCAAGTTCTGTCTTAACCAGGAACATTCTATTAAAAGACTTTTTCAAAGAGAATTACTGGTGAATACATATGATGATACCACCTTGTATCTGGGTGGCACCATACAGATTTTTAAGTGCTTTTATTTATTTGGTGTGTTGTAGAGTTACAGAGTAGGCATATTATTAAATAAATGGATGGATGAATCCATTGACTTGATTTTCCAAAAGTAGTGTATTTGTATGTCTAAGCTTACTGTTATTATTTTGGAATTTGAGTCTTAAACCCTATTCTCCGAGACTCATGAAAATGGTGGTCAAGGAGCATGAAAAACCAAGCCACTAGCTGTCTTTATGAGTATATTCTAAGTGGGAATTGTTTTTTATTTATTCAATAAATATTGCATTACCTAGCACATAAATGTGTATATATGTGTATATTTATTGTGCCACTGAGCATAAGAGAGACAGGGTCCTTCTGCCCTTTACAGTGAGAGGACAAACCCACACAGTTATAATCCCATCAATAAAGGAGACACATGCCCAGTGGAGCCATGCAAAGCTTTGCAGAAGAAGATAGTGAACAGACTCTAGGGTCATGGATCTGGGCCTGTGGGAATACAGAGGGCAGGAAAAGGAGTACATATCTACTCGTAAATCTGCAAACAGTTTATTCCAAGGATAAACCTGGAGAAGATCGCAGGGACTGTGGCTGGAGATGCTTCTCTATAGGTAGATGGGGAGCTGCAGACACGAAGACATGCCTGTTCCAGGTATGCCCCCAAGCACATTCAAAGCAGGATGTTACATGACTGGACCTGCACTTTAGAATGAGTACTCTGGCACTTGGTTAAAGGATGGAGAAGAAGAGAGCTGGGATTGAAGGCTGATGTAAACCCTCCAGCCTGACTTCAGGGTGGAGTTGGAGTAAAGTTGGTTCATTTTCCACTCACTCAACACCAGCAAAGATTTTTTATCTCTTCTAAGCCCGAAGATATTAGTCATGTATAATATGACAGACAGCCTTTTTTATGTGGAAACCTACCAAAATGGGTTGAGAAAAGATGGATTAAACCTACAAGCCTTGTCAGAGTCACTGGGACTTGCTTTTGAGCGCTTGTTGGATGAGCTCCTGTTCATGGCATGTACCTGATTTAAAGAACAGGGTCTGGAGGGAAAAGGAGGGGAAAAAAGTAGCAGCCTTGGGTTTAATACACAGCTCTCACAACTGTGAACCATCAGCAGAATATCCAATTTAAAGCTGTTCATGTTACACTAACCTCTGGGATTCTTTTAACTGGGCCTTGCCGCGTCACTCTTTTGCCACGTAAATGTCCTTCTGTCAGCAAAGGCTGGTTAACAGCTTCCAAAAGAAGAAAAGTCCTCATGGGAACAGGCTTCCCAGAAACCGAAGAAACATTAAAGAAAAAAGACAGAAAGAAACATGTGTTGTTGGCTTTTGTCACTTCATAGCCCTATCTCCAAAGGTGTTGGTTTTTTCCTTCTTTCACTGTATTGAATTTTGTAGCAGTTTTATTCCATTGTATCTTCATTTCCTAATTTTTCTGTTATATCAAATACTGATTGTGTCATATATGTAACTCTTAAGAAAAAAAAAGAAATATGAAATAGAGACAGGCCAAAAAAGGAGGGAGTGGAAGGATGTTAGTAAACAGTGTTGGAGCCATTGATTAACTCTGTGGAAAAAATAAATTCTCACCTTAGCCCTTAAACCAAAATTAATTCCAGATGGATTAAAGAGTTAAATGCTGAGGAAGAATTTGAAGGACTTAGTATAAAAACAGTGGAAACCATCATGAAGGGAAATATTTGCCCATGTAATTATTTAAGCTTTCTCTTTACCCAAAACTTCAAAGAAAGTTAAATAAGCATAAATTATTTTCAAAAACCCTTACAAAAGATTACTGTCCTTTGCATATCCAGAATTTCTTCTCAATCAATTAAAATATACTAAATTCTCTTTAGAAAAAGTGGACTAAGAATATGAACAGATCATTTACTTAAGAAATATAGTTTAGAACATATAATAAGATGTTCAACTTCAGTCATGATCAGAGAAGTAAAAATAAAATGAAGATAGGTACAGTGAGGTACAGAGAGGCCAAGCAGTCCAGTACATGGCTGGGGGAGTATAAAGAGCCTCAACCCTTTATCTATTTATTATATGAATACATTTATTGTATTTGTATTACTATATTTGTTAAGTGCCTTAAAATATTTATAACCTTTGTCTTTAAATTCTGCATGTAGGGACCATATATAAAAGTTATTGAGTTGATCCAAGTATATAATTTAATGATGGAAGAGTGCTTAAATATAATATGAGAAATTCATTGGGTGGCATTAAAAGATATTTTCTAAGAATACTTAAAGATATGGGAAAACGCCAGCAAATAATATTAACTTAAAGGGAAAGTTAACACTGTGTTTACAGTAATCCTGATTTTATTAGAAAAGTCCATATATAGGTAATGGGTTTCCCAGGCAGTACAGTAGTAAAGAATCTGCCTGCCAATGCAAGAGAGGCAGGTTCGATCCCTGGGTCAGGAAGATTCCCTGGAATAGGAAATAACAACCCACTCCAGTATTCTTATCTGGAAAATTCCATGGACAGAAAAGCCTGGCAGGCCACAGTCCATGGGGTCTCAAAGAGTCGGACATGACTGAGCATACACATACACATGTATGAATAATATACCAAAATGTTAAGTTATCTTCAGATGGTGAAGACTTTAATCTTTTTCTCCAGTTTCTAAATTTTCTACTGTCATTGTATATTAGCTTCATAATCATGAAAAAAAATACATTTTTTGGAAAATGAAGCTCTTACTAAGTTTGATTTAGGGTTATTGAGTTAACTTATTCTAAATATGTTGATAAGTATATATTTAATTTTATTGTTGAACTCAAATGAGTGTTTCCCAACTTCAGCTGTTTAGCTCTGAATCTTTAATCTCTGTTGCAGTTGACTGCCTGCATCCACGGGTCTGCTGCGATGCTCTACCCCATGTTCTGGCAGCACGTGTACATCCCTGTCCTGCCTCCACATCTGCTGGACTACTGCTGGTAAGGCCACTGCCCACCCTGTCCTCTGCTGTTCCTTCTCCAGAGAATGATCAGGCATCTCAGGTCAATAACTTGTAATGCGGTTGATGACTATAAGTTAAAAATATTAACTTCAAAGTGATCTGAATTTTAGATCACCAGATTGCACTGGCCTGTTTGTTTCCAAACAGCTTTGATATACATCATGGCGTTCTAGAGAGTTCAAGTGGGTAGATAATACCTTCCCCATTCCTTGGTGTAGGGAAACCAAAGCACCAAATAGTTGTGTGATTTTTTTTTTCCTTAAGACAAATTGGAAACTGGTGTCAGGAACAATCGAGATCCCCAAGGTCTTCAAGTTTCAGCTATGCCCTGGCACGTTCTGTAAGACTTGCCCTCAGCTGTGGTTTGGGAGTACAAGCCAGGCTTCAAAACACTCTTTTGAGGGGAAGTCTTTTGAAGGAAATTTCACTATTGAGTGAAATGTGTTTTAGTTGAAGAAGGGAGGGAGGCTGACTTGGAATTCTTCCTGGAAGAGGCTTAGCTGTGTCTTGATGCTTCAGGTAGGAACTCCAAGGGGCTTGGGTGTGCAGGGATTGGTGGAGCTGAGAAAGTCATTGTAGTCCCTCTGCCTCTCTCATGGTACAGCTTTCACTTTCCATTACTTGGAAAGTTTTGATTGCTAAATTGTTATCTAGTCTAAAACCAGCAGCTCAGAGTCCCAAAACTGAAGACGAAAATGCTCCATCACTCACATCAGTGATAACAATGGTTGCCACATTTGAATCTCTGCTGTGCCTCCCTCCTGTCCCCTCATCACTTATTGGACCATCTCTTTACATCTGTGATCTCATTTTATTCTTCCAGCAACCCTGTAAGGCAAGTATTATTAGCTCCATTTCACAGGTCGATAAACCAAGGCCGCAAAAGATTTAGTAACTTTCCCTAAAATAGATGTTGTTGTTGTTCAGTCACTAAATTGTGTCCAGCTCTTTGTAACCCCACAGACTGCAGCACACCAGGCTCCTTGTCCTTCTCTGTCTCCTGGAGTTTGCTCAGATTCATGTTCATAGAGTCAGTGATGCTGTCTAACCATCTCATCCTCTGCTGCCCCCTTCTCCTTCTGCCCTCAGTCTTTCCCAACATCAGGGTCTTTACCGATCAGCTGGCTGTTTGCATCAGGTGGCCAAAGTATTGGAACTTCAGCATCAGTCCTTCTAATGAATATTCAGAGTTGATTTCTTTTAAGATTGGTTGGGACTCTCAAGAGTCTTCTCTAGCACCACAATTCAAAAGCATCAGTTCTTCAGTACTCAACTTTCTTTATGGTTTAACTCTCACATCTATACATGACTACTGGAAAAACCATAGCTTTGACTGTAGGGACCTTTGTCGACAGAGTGATGTCTCTGCTTTTTAATACTCTGTCTAGGTTTGTCATAGCTTTCCTTCCAAGGAGCAAGTGTCTTTTAATTTTATAGCTACAGTCACCACTATTCCATTTTTATAAAAACAAACAAAAATTATGTGTGTATATATATATATATATAAAACACAAAAATTAGATACACACAAACAAACATATAGAGAGGCAGAAATCTGGAAGGAAAGACACCAAAATGTTAACAGTGATTTGTGTTGTGGGGGAGAGAGAAGAATTCTGCATGATCTCTATAGTATTTTCCATACTTTCACATATTTCTAACAATGAAAAAGTATAGTTCTGTAATTGAAAAGTTTCATTAAAAAAAAAAATCAATGTTTATTCTGGCCAGTTGTTACTTCCAGCCACCATCTCAGGTCACAGCTCTCCTTTCTTGTTTGTATAGAGGATTTATTAGCTGTTTCACTTTTTCCTGTGGAAGCTGACCCACAATCCTCTTTTCAGCTTCCTCTCAATCTCTAACCCTCTCAAGGACTGTTACCAGCCTGACCGAGAGCAGTGGTGCAGCAGCTCTAACCAAGAAGGGAAGACTTGGCAAGGACAGTTGCCAAGCCCTTGTCACCCCAAACTTTCACTCTAAAAGCTCATAGTTGAGGCTTGTTAATTTTTAGAGCCTGAGTGGGTTTGGATTAGACTCTGTATTGGAAGTTTCTGTTTATGTGATCGTAGTCTCTCTGCTGGTCTCTTGTTTTCATGAAAGAACTTTTTGACATTTGACCATAGGATGATTACAGGCCTTTGGGGATTGGTATCTGTTTATTAACTGCAAGATGTAAGAATGATGAAATAAAAGACCCCAAGAGAAAAAAACAGATCCTCTATTTAAGGCTTGATTTGATCACCTTCAGCCTGCTACCACTGCTTTGGTCAGAAACTACAAATGTCATGAAATTTGAGTCAATGCTAATAACTTTATTCTGTTGTGCTTGGTGACTTTCACCACTGTTGAGTTTAATCCTTGGTGGTAAGAGCCAGCAGGGATAACCAGCATTTTAAGTAAAGTGCTAGGAGCCTGAAACATGTAAATTTGAAGGAGGTTTGTTCCTCTGCAGATGATTTAAATGTTAAGTATATCCCCATGCAGGGGATACACGAAATGGAATCTGAAAACTATTATCTCCTGTAGAAATGAACTCTCAATTTACTCACTGCACAGGAAGGGCAGATTCTAGTCATTTTCACTGCCAGCAGGTGCCCTTTCTATGCATAATAGACTTCGCAAGTGTAATTAACACATGAGGACCACTGCTGCCAGTTTTTCTTCAGGTACATGCTGCTAGGAGTTTTCAGGACAACAGTGTAGGCTGTAAGAGCTTTTTACATTACACTTGAAGATAAGGTGTTCATTGACTTCTGGACAAAGACATGCTAAAATAGGGTTGAACCCAGACCCTACTATTGGTTTCATAGATCATAGTCCTTGGACCCAGAAACACTAAGAGCTGTAATGTGGGCCTTTGGTAACACAGAAGCCAGTGTAGCAAAGCTGTGGGATGCAGTGAGTACATGGAAAGTATGATGCTGAAACCCAGCAATTATGTGGAAGACTAATTGCACATTCACAAATACAACAACCAATTATCTAAGTTAACTTTAATTAGAGCTATAATCACAGATTTTAATTATCTGAAGAAAATCCATTTAATACAAATAGTCTGCCTTAAATATTTCCCAAATTAATTTTTTTCATGTTCCTTCCCATTTTTGGAGAGAGTGGTAGAAAAAGTGTCTGAGCTTTATATTCAGAGAGGCCCAAGTTCAAATCTGTTTCATCTCTTAATAGCTGTATAACCATTAAAAGTCTATCTTACCTCTCTGATTTGGCATTTGTTTTCTGTAAAATGGGTTTGATTTACTTACTTTGAAGAATGGCTTTAGAAATTAGAGATACTGATATCAAGTGGCACATAGGGGCCGTTTAGTAAATGGTGGTTGCTCTTATTATGGTTATTATAAACATGGGACATGGGTTTTGGTTTCCAGAAGGTTTTACTCACATCAAACGTTTTTCTTGTTTCTGCTGCCTTGTGAGCTCAGGGAAAAACTTTATAATTCATCTTCTCTTTTTACCCATCAGATTGTTTTTATTTTGATTTTTTTTATTTAACTTGGGTTATTGTATGGTTGTTTTCATTTGCAGCTGTGGCATAAGAATGAAAAGAAAAGAAACAAAAGCAGATGGCAGAGAAAACGAAAGGAGTAAGACATTTCCAGCCCTTATGAATATTTAAAAACATGTGCTGCTGGTTCCTTTCTACTTTAGAGCTGTGCCATTCTCTTGATTTTGAAAGTGAAAATGAGAATGTTCCCTACCTTGGCTGATGGCAGTCCTGACCTCGGCCAGTATTGGAAAAGCCTTCCTATTGTGGGGACAAAGGGATACACTTGCTGATGAAAATCAGCATTCCCTTTCATAATAATAATCACCATAGATGGAGTACAGTGTGCAAGTCAAGCTCTTTATAAACATTACTGCAGATCTTTAAAATCAAACTGTAAGGTAAATATTGGGGCTTCCCAGGTGGTGCTAGTGGTAAAGAACTTGTCTGCCAATGCAGGAGACGTAAGAGACGCGGGTTTGACCCCTGGGTCAGGAAGATGCCCTGGAGTAGGAAATGGCAACCCGTTCCAGTATTCTTGCCTGGAGAATCCCATGGACAGAGGAGTCTGGTGGGCTATAGCCCATAGGCTGCAAGGAGTTGGACATGACTGAAGTGACTTAGCATGGCATGGCACAAGGTTAGCTCTATTGTATAGATTAGGAAACTGAAGCGCAAAGAAGTTTAGCGACTTACCCACCATGACACAACTAGGAAATGGTAGAGCCTGCACTTGAAATCCAAGGCCATTTCATATTAAAGCTTTCCTTACTAATGTCCTTTAAAGAATTAGAGAATAAGATGTGCCTGTCACCAAGATTTTGTGGAAAAAATTCTTTACATAGGCTTTTTGATGAATGGCTAATAATTGTGGACTAATGTTATCATTCATTATTATTCATTCAACAAATATTTATAGAGCACTTATTCTGTACCAGGCACTATGCTAATTAAATGTTGCTAATAAAAGGTCCCAATAGAAGCCATATGGTATTTTCCACGTAAATTCCCTTTTTTCCCTTAGTCCTTCAGAAGTAGTCCTAAATAAGGACCAAATCAGTTCTCAAATTGAATTGTACATTTGGGTTATTCTGGATACCTGTTAATGTATTTCTAAATATGTGATAAAATATTTCCAAACAGATCAGGACAAGTTCATATTTCCCCCAAAGGGCAGCCAGGCCAAGAGCCAAGTTAGTAGCTAACGCCTGATTTTCTTTGAGGGCATGACTGAACTAAAAAGTTAAATGTGCACAGTTAAGGTTTGGATTTTGTATCCAACTTTGTAAAATTCATTGTATTTTCTGGCATTTCTAGATGTCTCTGGGATTCATTCTTCCACTCAGAGTGGGCATGCTTAGATTCTCTGTGAGACATACTAGTTCTAGGCTCTTTATCTGTACTATATGTGGGGTTCTGAATAACCCCCCTCCATGCTACATCATGTATTCCATCTAGGATTTTTAGCACAGTCTTAATATGCCTTTTTACAGGGTGCATGGTCCATGTGGGTAAAAGGGTAGCAGTCTAGACACAGCTGTGAAACGACAAATGGATGACTAGAGCTGGGTATTGGGAATAAATTGATGCTAAAGTGAAATTATTGATATCCTTGGTGTCAGTGATAGAAATCAACAAAGTGTGTTATAGTAGAAACAGAAAACTCCAGCTTTGGTTCTGGTTTCCCCATTTACTGTTTTGAGGTTGCTGAACACCTCTAAGCCAGTTTTCTGTTAAATGTGAATAGTATTTAGTGGTAAAGAACCCACCTGCCAATGCAGGAGATATGAGACGCAAGTTTGATCCCTGGGTTGGAAAGATCCTCTGGAGGAGGAAATGACTACACACTCCAGTATTCTTGCCTGGAGAACCCCGTGACAGAGGAGCCTGGATGGCTACAGTCCATGGGGTCGCAAAGAGTCAGACACAACTGAAGTGGCAGCACCCACACACTGATAAACAGCAGGTGACCATAAAGAGTAGGTACTATTTTTGTTATTACTGACTATATATATGTGTGTGTGTGTGTGTGTGTATTTATGTTGTTCAGTTGCCAAGTCATGTCCAACTCTGCAACCCCATGGACTGTAGCACGCCAGACCTCCCTGTCCCTATCTCCCGGAGCTTGTCCAAGTTCATGTCCATTGAATTGGTGATGTTGTCCAACCATCTCATCCTTTGCCACCCTCTTCTCCTTTTGCCTTTGATCTTTCCCAGCATTAGAGTCTTTTCCAATGAGTCTGCTTTTCACATCAGGTGGCCGAAGTATTGGAGCTTCAGCTTCAGCATCAGTCCTTCCAATGAGTGTTCAGGGTTGATTTCTGTTAAGATTGATATGTATTTATAGTCAATATATATTAATATGTACATGTGCATACACACACACACATATATATGATTCAACAATCCAGTGCAAGTTTGCAAATCCAGATAGGATGAAAGTGGATTAGGTAGACAAGTATCACTAAAATTCTTTAATATATAGACAAGTATCACTAAAATTCTTTAATATATAATCAATCAAAATTGGATTCTAACACCTAAGCAAAAACTGTGTCTTTTCCATTTTGGAGCAAGTAAATATGAGTGCCTTTATGTCTCTAGCACTGGGCATAGAGAGGCAGAGGCTTATAGATGGTTCTGGACCTGAGGAAATACTACTTCACAAAAGAACTCAGGTGTCCAGGTAAAAGTTGGGACAGTTTGTTCTTGTTTCTTTTTTTAAGCTAGTAAGCATCAAGGGGCCATAATAGGTCCATTGCTCAGAGCGAGCAACCACTGCAGCAAGAACTTGTCTGGAAGCCTAAGAGGGGATAAGGACCAGGATTTCAGTTTCAGACAAAACAAGGAGGGAAGTTAGGTCTGTCCTGGACCTAATGGTTAGAAAGTTCACAAATGATGTATGTTGGTTGAACAAAGTAAAATTATAGATTCCTGGGTAAATCCCGTATTAAAATTTGGCTGAACTTGACCTTGAGGTTCCAACAGAGAGGCTGAGTAGTAGAAGATAATTCACGCTTGGAAGTCAAACCTCTGGGTCCAAATCCTGGCTCTGGTCCTACTGAATATGTCTTTAGTTGAATCACATAGTCTCTCTGAACTTCTCTTTTCTCATCCACAGGAATATATCAAAAATACAGTTCTACATAAAGAGCCTAGCATCAAGTAGGTACCTAAACAGAAATTGTTAGATGATGACAGTCACTGAGGCCTGTATTGAGATGCACCCTCATTTCCTTCAGCAGCACCCCAAACTGAAAGTGCCAGGGGCCTTTGGAGGAAGCTTTGGACAATTTCTGAGTAAACTGTCTTCCTGGTGGAAAAAATGAGAGAGAGGAAAGATGGCTGTTTGCATTATTGATGCCATGGATTTGTAAGAATCTATACCTATACTCTGGAGAAGGCACTGGCAACCCACTCCAGTACTCTTGCCTGGAAACTCCCATGGACGGAAGAGCCTGGTGGGCTGCAGTCCATGGGGTCGCTAAGAGTCGGACACAACTGAGCAACTTCCCTTTCACTTTCCACTTTAATGCATTGGAGAAGGAAATGGCAACCCACTCCAGTGTTCTTGCCTTGAGAATCCCAGGGACAGAGGAGCCTGATGGGCCGCCGTCTATGGGGTCGCACAGAGTCGGACATGACTGAAGCGACTTAGCAGCAGCAGCATACCTATACTCTCTAAGTTCTATAGCAAAACTGCCTTTTCAGGTTCTCCATTTGATTTTTAAAACTTGAAGCATAATTCATATACCATAAAATTAATCATTTTAAAAGTGTACAGTTCAGTGGTTTTTCATGTATTCACAAGGTTGTGTAGCCATCACCACTGTTTCATTCCAGATCCATTAAGTTTTTAATACATTTTTTATTGTTGTTAGTAAGACTGTGTGGATCACAATAAACTGTGGAAAATTCTGAAAGAGATGGGAATACCAGACCACCTGACCTGCCTCTTGAGAAACCTGTATGCAGGTCAGAAAGCAACAGTTAGAGCTACACATGGAACAACAGATTGGTTCCAAACCAGGAAAGGAGTACGTCAAGGCTGTATATTGTCACCCTGCTTATTTAACTTATATGCAGAGCACATCATGAGAAACGCTGGGCTGGAAGAAGCACAAGCTGGAATCAAGATTGCCGGGAGAAATATCAATCACCTCAGATATGCAGATGATACCACCCTTATGGCAGAAAGTGAAGAACTAAAGAGCCTCTTGATGAAAGTGAAAGAGGAGAGTGAAAAAGTTGGCTTAAAACTCAACATTCAGAAAACTAAGATCATGGCATCTGGTCCCATCACTTCATGGGAAATAGATGGGGAAACAGTGGAAACAGTGTCAGACTTTATTTTTTTAGGCTCCAAAATCACTGCAGATGGTGATTGCAGCCATGAAATTAAAAGACACTTACTCCTTGGAAGGAAAGTTATGACCAACCCAGACAGCATATTAAAAAGCAGAGACATTACTTTGTCAACAAAGGTCCGTCTAGTCAAGGGTATAGTTTTTCCAGTAGTCGTGTATGGATGTGAGAGTTGGACTATAAAGAAAGCCAAGCACCAAAGAATTGATGCTTTTGAACTGTGGTGTTGGAGAAGACTCTTGAGAGTCCCTTGGACTGCAAGGGGATCCAACCAGTCACTCATAAAGGAAATCAGTCCTGAATATTCATTGGAAGCACTGATGCTGAAGCTGAAACTCCAGTACTTTGGCCACCTGATGGGAAGAACTGACTCATTTGAAAAGACCCTGATGTTGGGAAAGACTGAAGGTGGGAGGAGAAGGGAAAGACAGAGGATGAGGTGGTTGGATGGCATCACCGACTTGATGGGCATTAGTTTGAATAGACTCTGGGAGTTGGTGATGGACAGGGAGGACTGGCATGTTGCAGTCCATAGAGTCGCAAAGAGTCAGACATGACTGAGCAACTGAACTGACTCTCTCTTTGGGACACACTCATGATTGCAGCCCACTGCCCCATGGCCCTCCACCTCCTTTGCTGCTACATCTGCATCTGAGTATCTGGACCCACCCTGATAGTCCCACTTCCCAGTCCTCTTTCTGCTGCCTGATGTGATGAGGGGCAACAGCCTGCTTCCTTTGCCCCAGTTTCTGCCTGATCTCCATGGGACACAGCTGGCTCTGACCTGTGCTTATCTTGGTCTGGTTTTCGATTTCTTGTGACACATCTGATAGGTAATTCTTCACTCTTCTGACCTGGAGACTATCTTGAATCCAACACTTAGAAACTCTGAAACTTGTAAGACAGTGCAGTGGCCTCTACAGCAAAGATATTCTACATATATTTGTGGTCACCAGTAGAGCAGGAGCCACAGGCCATGTAACGTCATCTTCAGAGAAGCTTCAGTTCTGGAGGAGGTTCCCTCATGGTGGGGATTTGGGGATGTGTTCCTGCCTCTTTCACGAGAAGAAGACACAAAGCAGCAGTTCAGTGCTCAGCTCAGAGTAACCTCACAACAAACGGGGGTTTGTCTTCCATGTGAATATTTGAAAGACTGAGAGGCTATGCTGAAAATGTAATTGGACGCTATGCATCTTGACATGTGACGTATCTTAGTCCTAGAAAAACAGAGATTTTCTTTCCCTCATTACCTCTTGCATTTTCAACTTTTACACTATTTTGGGTGGTTAATTTCTCTTGGTTTATTTATCCAAAACCTCTTTTTGTCTTCTCATTTTTTCTGTGCATCATTCGTTCCTGCATTTCTATGAGGGTTTCATGGGTCTCTGGTGGCTCAAACCGGAGACTTCTTTTGTGACCTGGCTCTGGCTCTTATGGTTCTCATTGAACTCTCTGGGGGCAATAGAGAGCCCCGTTTCCTGACCTTTCCTCTGTGATTAACTTCTCCTGCCGCAGTGGTCTTAGCCATGGAGCCCTTCCTGATTTCCCTAGTCTGTCTCCTTCCGGTAGACTGAGGAGGCATAAAAGGGGAAACTACTCTAGGCTTTGATGTTGACCTTTCTGGGTTTCCATCCAGTCGTTATCTTTGTAACTCTTGTGTCTGTTTCAGTTGGGTTTGGTGGCTTGCGGCTCTTTTGCCAGGCCCCAGGGTTACCCCAGGAAGCCACAGGGCCACTCTCAGGAGGACATTGTCCTCCCTCCCCCGCTTCACGGTCAGCTCCGATACGCACGTGTCTCGCATTAGCAGACCATCCCCAGTGCCCAGCACTGTGCACCCAGCTCCTCCATTGCTGTGAGCCCCATGCTCTGGCCATTGAAACGAGGATGGCAGCTCGGCAGTCTGTACTGCCTCCTAATCTAAGATTGCTCCTATCCTCACATGGACCTTCATCCTGTGCTACTGCTCATAAATCAGGGAGGGCCTGTTGGAAGCCACGCAAGAAGTTAAATCCTTTTTTCCCTAAGAAAATCTCGATTAACTAATGGCATTTTGCACCCCTTCCACCTTTCAAGTCATATTTTCTGCCTCTCACCAGCTGTGACCTTTGTCAAGTCACTTAACCTCTTGGAGCCATAGGCTCCTCTGTGAATTATGGAGATCAGACTTTCAAGATTGCTGTGGGTTTGAGATGAGGTCATCTCAGGTCTACCCCCAGGCACCTTGTAACTCTCCTCACAGCCGCGTACGCACCTACAAGAATATGCTTATTTGCTGTCTGCTGTTGAATGTAAGCTCTAAATAGGTAGGGTTCAGAACTATTTGTTCTCTTGTCTATCCCCTGTCCAGTGTGGCGCCTGATGCATAGTAATATTGACTGACCAGGATATGGGAAACACTGAACACTTAGTAAATGCACCACAAGATGTTGGTTTTCTCTCTTACCCCTCCTCAGTTGCCTTTTTAAAGTTGAAGCTCCTAGGTGACTAGTTTATTTTTCTCTGTGGACACTGCGAATCGTGTGACAATCCTGTTTCCCTCTTTGGGTTGGCAGTTGGAGGACTCAGAGCCAGATGTGTGGCCATCCCAGCAGGCATGCCGAACCTTACAGCACACATTGAAGTACCCACCTCACCCCAGCTTATGTTCTTTCCCTTTGCCTCTATTTTTTTTTTCATATTTTTCTGTTGTCCTAAACATATTCCTATAAGTTACCTGAAATTCCATTTAGAACAAGAAAGCATATCAGCTCATTTAAGCTATTTGCAAATGTATTTTTATCCTGGCTACAAAGTGTCCACTTGCTATTTTATTTTTCAGCTATAACTGTCAAATGCCCATTTTTTTTCTTAAGTGTAACATAATGGTATAAAAAAAAGTAAATCATAAGAAACTTTAAAGTAGGAGGATTTGGGCTGGAATCACCATTAACTGTGACCATGGGCAAGTTTCTGAGGGTCCCTTTTTTAATTTATAAAATGGATGGTATACGTTGGATTATTTGAGGATTAAATGAGATAAGGGCCCCTGCACAGCCCTTGGTATTTGGTGAGCACTCAGCACATCCCGCCTCTTTATTTCTCCTGCTCTTCTCATGGCCCCACCATGGACTCTGGGGAATGGGAAACACAGTTTGGCTCTCCATGCCCGACAGTCTGCAATAACCATATAAATTAGCATGTGCTTCATGCCAAATGGGCAACCCAGACAAAATCCTCTGAATAGGGAGGTTATAGCAACCTTGGGGTGATCTGAGAAGGGATGTTTGGCAGACCGCGGGGTTCAGTAGGACTTGGAGGACACAGGGAAGGGCCCACAGAGACACGTGTGGCTCAGCCCAGAGGCAGGTTAGGGTTCCTGTGGTGAGGGGGCTGGCCAGGGTCTTGAACAGAATGTGGAAGGGCCCGAGACTTTGCACAGCTGCTGGCAGGCCCCCAGGGAACAGGTTAGGAAAAAACCTCCAAACCTCTTTCTGCTCTTCTTCCACAGCCAGGCACATGCTGAGCTCCTAGGGGAACAGTGGGCTTGCTCTGATTCAGTAAGACAGGTTTGCGTTCTAGTCTCAGGGCTGCCATTTACTAGCTGTGTGACCTCACTGAATTGTTTAGCTTCCCAGCCTTTGTTTCTTCATCTGTATAGTTGGTGGTGATGACAGTACCCACCTTGTACCGTGGTCCTGAGGATCCAGTGAGAAAATGCTGTCGTGCCCTCAGCCTAGCGCTGACTGAGGCGAGTGCACCGTAGACACCACGTGCTCTTCTCGGCTCCCTGTGCAACTCTGCCGTTGTATTAGCCTGTGGCCCATCTCTCTGGTCACTCTTAGGAAGATGAAAACTAGAATTATTTGTGTTCTCCAATAAGGTGTGTTGTATGGTTTTTGTTCGCTTTCCTTTCCCCATTCTGTTGTCCTTTAATCTCTCCAACAATGCTGGGCCTCGTTATTTCAGAGCAGAATTTTAAACTAAGACAAACTGTGTTTACACTTTGGTTTCTTTTCGAGTGGGAGGGAGGAAGGAAGGAAGAAAAGCTCAAATGTATAAGACCAGATTCTCCTTTCTTTAAAGACAGTGAACTGAGGAAAGACTGGTGGGATCCCTTTGCAGATTTGGGTATTGGCTAAAAGGTGGTATGCCTCTGAGAGGCAAGGCAGGGACTGTGATATGTACATTGTAGAGCTCACTGTGCATTAATATGCGAAAAGAAAGAGTGGCCCTTCCAAACCCCTGGGAGCTCTAAGCTATATCCTTACCGAGGTCAAAGAGATGTTGCTCACATGGGGGTGGAGGTCCCCATACCTCCCTCCACATCTCATCTCTCCTCCCCTCCGTCTTTGTCTCAGGAAACTGCATTTTATGTATTTGGGCAGCCAGTGTTCCTTTATTTCACCTGACTCTTTTCCAATTAGTAGCCAGTCTCCTCAGGGGAACATAATTAAGAGGGCCCTGGTTATCTGGGGGAAAGGAATTAGCAAATGGAGAAAGTGCAGTAATGATGAACGGGGACTACAGGATCATTAATAAGTCTGCAGTATCCATGTCCATGCCTGTCCATTGCTGGGAAGGAGCTCATGCTACAGGATCTACCTCAAAGCTGTGTGGCCTGCATCGCAGGCCTGGAGTCAGTGAGAGGATTGGGTGAACAGCCCCCTCAGTTTGCCAGCACTCCCCTTCTTTTGGCTTTAGTACTGAGTATGTGACAGTTTAGGCTTTCAGTCCAACAGCCCTGACTTTGAATTTCAGCTTCACTGCTTACTAGCTCTGTGACCCTGGGGGCAAGTTACTTCACCTTTCCGAACCTGTTTCTCCATCTGAAAATGTGGATAGTAGTGATACCTTGCAGAGTTGCCTTGAAAATTGTATAGAAGTGATGCATAAAGGCAGCTGATTTATAGTAACTCAATTGATATTAGTTCCTTTTTCCCTTAAGAGGATTCAGAGTAAACACCTTTCAGGTAAAGGTCATTACGTTGTCCTTGCCTTTGACACTAGCAATATAACTCCTCTGCTTTGCAGGGGAGAAGGAAGAAAGAATAGCTTTTATTCTTCCAGGGTGACACTGATGAAGTCAGGCAGTGCCATAATTCCCAGAGAACAAAGGCCTAGGGCAGATACACCCTGTCCCAAAACTCAGAGATGTACAGTGCGTCCCACAATTGCTGTCATCCATCAGACAGTTGTGACATGGTTGTGATAGCCTGTCTATGCATGAACTTGGTCATAGCTGTTAATATTGTTGTTATTGCTGACACACTAAGTCATGTCCGACTCTTTGCGACCCCATAGACTATAGCCCTCTAGGTTCTCTGTCCATGGGTTTCCCAGGCAAGAACAATGGGATGGGTTACCATTTCCTTCTCCAGGAGATCCTCCCTACCCAGGGATTGAACCTGCATCTCCTGCATTGACAAGCAGTTTCTTTACCACTGAACCACCAGGGAAACCCAGCTCTTATTATTATCACCCCTTTAATTATGTGCATTGTTGGTTCTGCATGTGTGGTGTCAAATTTTCCATTTAAAATGTCTTCCAAATCTCCGTCAGATTCAACATGGAAATGTAAAGTCACTGTGAATACTGAAAGGCACCAGAGCATAGAAGCATGGTGTTCATTTGCTATTGGTGAAACAGCTATTTGCATTGACATTTTCTTGATAGTCAACAAGCAAGTTCTTTCTGGGAGCCAACAAAAGAAGATAGATAGCATCTAGAAAAAGTATTACATTTTGTTTCTGAGATACCCTTGAAGAAAGCATGGGCATTAATGACTCTGAATCAGAAGATGATCCAGATGAGTCAGGTTCTGAATATGAAATTTTTTAGAACTAGCTTAACCAAGTTTTTTGCTATATTTTCTTTTAAAGAAATAGTAATGAGTGGTTTTAAAAATTTGTCACTGTGTGTGATAAGCAAGTAATGAATCATAGATTACTTGGTGGTTTTTGCATTTTTGGTGGTACATAAAATCAAGGTTAAAGGTTGCCCTCCAAAGAAAGTGATAAGCAACGTGACTGAACTTAGTAAGTAGACAAGTGACAAGAGAGCATGTTGGAATCAGTAACTCATGAGTAGAGGTGATGCGTGTCAAGCACCGCATGCTCCTCATGGAGTCTCAGCTGTCCTCACCAGGATTTTGTCAGGTGCCCTTCAGAACAAGGGTAGGAACAGGAAACCCTGGGCTCTAGGAGAATGAGTCCAGTGGTATCAGCCATGTCCACCCAGGCTGTGACGAGAGACCGCTGGGACACGATGACTTACCAAGTCTACCATGTGGTGTTCCTGGGCGAGGCGTTTCATGGGTTCTCTCTAATCATTGCAACAATCCTGAAAGATTTCCACTGAGGTTGGTACTGCCCTTTTAAAGACACTTTTGCCAAAATATAACAAAAGATGTTAAAAACAGTTCTGCCCTTTGACTTGGTAATTCCATGTTTGAAAATTCGTGCACATGAGATTGTTCATTTTCGTTATGATGTCATTCATAGTGAAAAGATGGAAGTGACTTAATGTCTAACTCTAGCAATAGAGTTCAGTAAATTAAGGGACATCCATACTTGGTGGAATATTATATAGTCTTTAAAACAATCACAAAGGTTGCGGTATAATATGGGAAATGTTAATGCAGCCAATGAGAAAGCAATAAAATATATGCACTCTGTAATTTCAAAGGTATTTTAAAATGTTAGTGTTAATATTGGAGGAGAATAATGTAAAAATAAAAGTAGTTGTGATAACTTGATCATGAGTGTTTCCATTCTCTTTACAACAACAACAACAAAAAAGAGAGAGCGAGAGAGAAGTCAGTAACTGCCATAACTATTGAGGTATTATTGAGAATAAAAGTTGTTTTCAGAATGTAGGTAGAATTACCCAGTTACATACTTGCTACTTTAAGATCTTAAGAAGTCTCTGGTTTTCTTTTTTTTCCCTCTCTCCCTCTCCCCATTTGAAATTTGTAACCAGTATATTTGCAGAGCAAAAGTGCGGTAGATTCAGGGATGCATTTGAGGCTATGTAAGCAAACGATGACAATGTAAAAGGTTATTTGTCCAAATTTGCATTCATAAAAAACATGGCGTGCTGTGATTTCAGAATAAATGTGTTTTAAAATATTTGCTAAATACCGAGCTATTTCAGCCCTAAGTTGGCTAAGAAACTACATTTCTATGATAAGCCATAATTACTCTTTGGAAAATTATTGGGCTTAAAAAAAATACCTACCTAATGGTACCTGAAGAGTGAGTCTCACTTTGTCCCTTTCTACGTCTGCCTTCACTTCTAAGACTCCTTTTTCCTCTCTTTCATTGGTTTTTACTGCAAGACAAAGAGACAAGGCATTAACACCTATTTAAAATTCTAGAAAAAAAAATTTTTTAAGGTAAAAGCCTATAGTCAAATTATATAAATTTCTGTGGATATTTATTTTTACCTTTCTCTGAGTTGTTTGAGTGTCTTTTTCTATACATTAGCTCATTTGTTTGGAATTTCAGTTCTGAAATTCTAATTAAAACTCAGGGTCATTTGTCACTTGCATGACAGTGCTGGTGGGAGCTGGGGAAGTTTATGAGATTTGGTTAAATATTATGGATTTGAGTTTTTCTCCCTTCTATGTGTTTGGCTGTGCTTCTGGACACATTAATAAGTGGCCATTTTTTCTGGAATTCTGTACTCTTCCTGCTTCCTTTCATTACATTAGGCAAGGTTCCACTAGATGAGACATTTGCAGTCTTAAGACTTCCTGCCATGGTTCAGACTTTGTATTTTTGACATTGAAGCTGTCGTGTTCCTGAAGCTACTTAATTAGAAACACATTCATTTCAGTGTACACTAGAGAAAGCTTGGACAGCAGAGCCAGGCACACTGGGAAGTTTGAGCATTTGTGTAGCTGGCAGCTAAACTAATGGTTTACAGTTTAAGGGAAAAAAATATCATAGGGCATTTCTTTGCCCCTAGAAGCGAAGGGAAGCTGAATGTGCACAGCGGATACTTTTTTTTTTTTAAAGGAGAGAAGAAGAAAAAAGGAAAGAAAAGACAACTCCACTTTCACTGCAGTTGCGTGTCCAGTTCTTTCTTTGGCTATTATCAAATACAAAAGTCTTCTAAAAGAATATTTCCCAAACTGTGCTGCTAATATTCAAGTCTGTTTTACAGGCTCCCAAGATATATTACTGCTGAGATCTGTAGTAAGGAGAACATTTTATATTCTGGAGAAGGATTTTTGCTTGAAGAATTTTATTTGTTGAATGGTAATGAGGGAATTGTGCTCTTTCTTATTTTTAAATGTTTGAGCAATTTTAAAATGCACATCTGATGTTTCAAAAACCTTCATTGCCTATCCATTGCTTTCAGGATAAAGTCTAAACTCTTTAGCATTCAGTGGAAAGAAAACCTCCCCTTTTTTCATTTCTTACCACTCACTCCTTGTTTCCCTACCCTATCCCCAAGAAAGCCACCTTCCTAGGTCTACTTCCATGCCACCAGCTGCCCTGCAGGGAAGGTACCTGGTCACCTCAGACTGAGGCAGATGTCTTTCCACTGGTCTCATAAAATATCCTTTGTACCTTTCCCAGGATGTATCACACATTGGAGAGACAGATGGAAAAGTTGTCAATCTCTCCCTTCATCTCTACTCCCTCCACTACTCCCAGGAAAAACGCTGTGTGGGAGGTGGGATTGGGAATGTTCAGTCCAGTATTACAAGGCAAAGTGCCGTAGAGGAAGAAGCTCTGGAGTCAAATCCTAGGGTTGCTGCTTGTTTTGTGGCATTGTTGTTGCTCAGTCGCTCAGTCTTGTCTGACTCTTTGAAACCGCATGAACTGCACCACCCCAAGCTTCCCTGTCCTTCACTATCTCCCTGAGTTTGCTCAAACTCATGTCCATTGAGTCAGTGACACCATCCAACCGTCTCATCCTCTGTCGCTCCCTCCTCCTCCTGCCTTCAATCTTTCCCAGCATCAGGGTCTTTTCCAATGAGTCGATTCTTCGCATCAGGTGGCCAGAGAATTGGAGCTTCAGCTTTAGCACCAGTCCTTCCAATGAATATTCAGGTTTGATTTCCTTTCGTATTGACTGGTTTGATCTCCTTGCTGTCCAGCACCACAGTTCGAAAGCATCAAGTGATTTACGTGCCCTGGGCCTACTCCCTCCTCTGTGAAGTGGGCGTAATACCTACCTTGTGAGGTTGTTGTGTGAATTAAGGAAGTTGAATTTGAAGTTCCTTGTATAATGTTTATCCCATTTATCATTGGTAAGTAGCAACATAATGATAATGTGTATGTGTGTGCACCTGAAATCAAGGGAAATGAATCCGTGATGCCCAGGTTTTAAAGCCCTTGGAGCTGGATTCTCACCTCCTGCTCAGTCACTAACTAAGGGAATCCATTGCTCTGGAAATGAAGCACTTTGAAAAGGTTTTTTGAATTACAGTATCATCAGATGGCATGTGTGCAATTAGGTTGAAGATGCTTACTGTCTGTGATATTCTCTGTCCAGTTAGAATAGACAGATCACATCTTTTGATGGCAGAAGGAAATAGCAAATTAAAAAAAAAATCATTCCTCTTTGAAGCACATTATGCCCTCCATCTGACATTGCTAATTGCTTTATCTGTTGTAATCATGGCAACAGTGGTTCCCATTTGTACCAGGAACCATACTGGTCACTCAGTGTATATTTTCTCATTCTGGTAGCAAGCTGGCAGTTAGATTCCAAAATGCCATTTTAAAGATAAGGCAACTGAGGCTATGCAATCACGTGCCTACTATTTAGGGACTAACGCCAAGGTCAGCACTCTTCCCGCCCCTCATACTGCTTCCAAGGCTGCCTGCCTTTTGAAATCCTTCCTAAGTTTCTAGGCTTGGGAACAAAATGTCATATTAGGATTTTTGTTGTGAAAGGAAATGTAACTGTGCATACGTTTATTAAAACAGTTTTTCTCCAAATAGTGAACCATCTGTAATTTTCTGTCAGAAGCAACAGACATTAAAGCAGCTGTGTGTCTCTGTTTCTCTTCACAGTGCTCCCATGCCCTACCTCATAGGAATCCATTTAAGTTTAATGGAGGTAAGTTGACTTCTCTCCTCCCCGGATCTCTCTACTTGTGGTTTTGTTTGCTTCATGGCAGTGGAAGAGATGCAGTCTCTGGATTCACAGCGCTACACATGGGAGTGTGTCAGAGCAACACCTCGTGCACAGAGCTGGGCGTTCAGCTTAGACCCTTTCCACTGGGCTCTTATTTCCAGTGTTTTTCCACTTTGTTTGGAGATTGTCAGTTTTCATGGGTGAGGGAGTGAAGTTCAAAGAGGCAGGAGGAAAGGGTTCTTCAAGAGTTTGAATGAGGGAAGGAAAATGATTCACTTTTCAAAATGATGTTTATTATAAATCACTGCCACTATATTACATTTTTCTCTGTAGAAAATGTGGTATAGAAAATATATAGAAGTATAAAGAGGAAAATTAAAATTATCCGCAGTATCATTATTCCAGATTCATCTGTTAGCATTTTATTATTCTTCGTCCTTGTCTTTATTCTGTGAATATATATTTTCTATAAATGTATTTAGCTGATATGGTATAAAATTTTATGTCTTTATTTTATTTAATATTATGGCATGGGGATTTCTACGTTTTTGTCTACTGTCAGTAATAATTTTTAATTTGCTACCTGTCCTTCCAACTGTTTGAATATGCCACAGCATAACCATTTTCCCGTTACTGTTGGACACTTACGCTGTTTATAATTTTTCACTATTATAAATAGCATTTCAGTGAACATCTTTATGCATAAGGCTTAATCTGCATCTTGACTTACTTCCTTAGCATAGAACCCCTAAAGTAGAAATGCTTGGTCAAAGCTATGAATCTAAGGACAGATTGCTTTCTGCATGGCTGTACTGAGTAGATAGCAATTCTTTTAAAGGACTTTTCTGTGCTTTTGTCAGTGTTGCTGGTTTGTCGACATGAACCCTAAGCTTTTCCCTCCTCGGGAGAGAGCTGAATTTGCGCTGGAGCAAAATAGGACAGGAGGCAGGGGACTTGGCTGTTTTGCACAGGAGACAAGCTCTCAGAGGGAAAAGCTGAAGCCATGTCCGTCTGTGATGATGCTTTGCATGGCTTAAAGGAAGTGCCGCTTCTCTTCTTCTGTTCCCTTCATTTCACGTCGACGAGGACCACCTGCTTCTTCACTGTTGCACACTGTGCTATTGTGCTTACGAAAATGAAACAAGTTGGTTATCGAAAAACCTGTTTGTTTGACATTGAGAATCTTGATCAAAATAGACCACAGAAATCTGCTCAAATTTCTAATTTGACAGGACGGCCATGTGGCTCCTACATTCTGTTAACAGTTCCTCCTTGTCATCACCCAGCCCTGAACACATACAGTACACAGTTTATGGACTATCTTGGATGGTGTATTTAGATCAGATTGAAGAGATTTCTTCTGTGTTTTACCTTTGTTTGTCAAGTTTGGGGGTGTATTCAAAGCTCCTGTGTGAAAAATTGAAAGTGAATACTTGCTAATAGACCTTTCGTGCCAATTGTTGTACAGTTGGAAACACTAATCTAAAGACCATTTGGTCTATCAGCATCCACAGCTCTTTCCTGCCTCTTCTGCCTTCCGGACTGTTCCAGCACGGATTTTTTCCGACTGCTTTTCATGGTCCTTTACCTTAAGCATTATCCAGGTTTCCAGTCTTGGCTTGCTTTTCTTCTCTATATACCCTCTAGCCATCTTTTTAAAGGTTTTTTGCTTTTGCTACCAAGGTGATGTCCATGACTCCCAGCTGTGATTCTAACACTGACATGCCTCTCTCTGAACTTACAGCCCAGAGTTGCAAGTCCCAATTGAAGGTCACCAAGATGTACTATCGATGTCTCAAATTCAGTCTTCCCCAAACCCCTTATTATCTGTACATACACACCCATCGAGTTCCTTCAGTCCCCTTCCGCTGTCCCTGGTCCCTGTGAGTGGCACCACTGGCTGAAAAGCCACAAGGGAACACTGAGCGTGGCTGAGCGTCTGCTTCCTTATTCTTTCTACTCAGTCACAAAGTCTCTGACATGTCTCTCCCTCGGTTCCTTTCTC
Organism: Bison bison bison; assembly: GCF_000754665.1. Taxonomy (NCBI): domain Eukaryota; kingdom Metazoa; phylum Chordata; class Mammalia; order Artiodactyla; family Bovidae; genus Bison; species Bison bison. Next base: position 1,195,409 of record NW_011494765.1, on the reverse strand, counting down.
ACTGCCTTTATAGATGTTTTACTTTGCTTTTTTAGATTTTTGCAAAGCCTTGTTTTTCATTCAAAAATCTAAATCAAGGCCTCTGTGTTCCACACATTTTGCTAGGTCATAGAGGTATGCAGATGAGTATGAAATTCAACCCCTGTCAAACATGTAGAGGCTGCCCTCTACCTGGTTGCTCTGAGCTCAGTAGCCCGCCTTCCAGCCGCCTCTGCCACACCCCTGGGTCTGCTCATCTCCCTGCTGCTGTCAAGCCTTCTGTCTGCTCACTGTCTCCTGATAGCCAGGGCTCTGGCTGGTCCCTAACACCCCCACATCCCTGTGCCCCCCTGCACGCTAAGCTTCCTCTTCCCCAGCTGTTTGAGAGGCCTCCCATTTGACTGTTGCCTGTGCTTACTCTGCCTCTTGCCCAGGATGACAGCTATTGGCTTCCCTGTCCTCTCCATCAGCCCTAGGACCAGGGGCTCTTTGGGAACAAGGACAATGCTTTGTTCACTGTGGTGTCCTCAGTACTCAGCAGGATGCCCAACAGGTGCCTTCTGAAAAGAAGGATGGAGTAAGTGCATGGAAACCTGGAATTCAGAACACACTTAGAGCTCTCCAAAAGGTGTTGCTGTTTTCAGGGCACTGCTGCTAAGTCGCTTCAGTCGTGTCCGACTCGGTGCGACCCCACAGACGGCAGCCCACCAGGCTCCCCCATCCCTGGGATTCTCCAGGCAAGAACACTGGAGTGGGTTGCCATTTCCTTCTCCAATGCATGAAAGTGCAAAGGGAAAGTGAAGTCATTCAGTCGTGTCCAACTCTTCACGACCCCATGGACTGCAGCCTACCAGGCTCCTCCGTCCATGGGATTTTCCAGGCAAGGGTACAGGAGTGCGGTGCCATTGCCTTCTCCTTTCAGGGAACCCAGCACCGTAATTTTACTTAAAGATGGAAGGAGTCAAATTTTTTTTTTTTTTTTTTACTTTTCATATGATTGTAGTAATTGAAAACAAGGGGGGGGGGGTTTGGTAATAAAACATGCAGTGCACAACATGCATAATTTTGGAGCTAAAACTTGAGACAGAGTTTTGCACTTAGGTGAATGGTTCCAAGTTCACTCTCCTCAGCTTTTGAAGGGTTTTAAATGAGAAGGTTTGGGAAGCACTGGCCAAGATAAATCTTAGCCCTGTTGATTTAAATTAGGGAGGAGTTTGCCATGCTGTACTGATACGTGGTCAGAACTGAAAGAAAAACCAAAATAGTAGTTGACCCACTCTTGAAGCCAGCTGAGACACTGTCAAACAAAACAGCGTTGCCCACATGTGTGAGGCAGCTGTGAACTCCCAAGTCAAGAGATGTAGTCTCCTGATTTCCCCTGGATTTCAGTTCAGACTCGGAGTGCTCTAGTCGTGCTTTTTGATCACACTGATCTGGTTCTATTATACCTTCAAATGAGAGAGATGCTTCCCTGAGACTTCTTCCAAGAACTGTGGGCTATAATGCTTGGGGTGGAGCATGTACCTGGGCCCAAAGGAAAGCTCTTTCAGGAAGGAGCTAGGCAGGGCCCATCTCCTCTTGCACACTAGTTTTCTTACTGGCAATTCAGCAAAAGGCTTATTTTTTACTGTCTTGTTATTTTTTCTTGAAAGCTATAGGCACCTTATTATGCCTTTGCATATGTGCCAGAATTTTTTAAACTTCAAATGAATGTGGCAGATGTTCATAAAAGTTTAGAAAAAGCTACCATAGGAAGACTTTTTAACCATTTTTATGACACTCAAATTTGTTGCACAAAAAGAAATATAAATTATAACCTAGTGTTCTCATTTGAAAAAAGGTTATTTGGGGAGAAGATTTAATTCCAGCCTTCATGCTCTTACAGGGTAAGAGCTGGTAACATAGTCACCTAGAAGAGTCTGCCTTCCTTCTAAAGTGACAAGTTTCTAGCTGATCCTCATTCTTATCCCTCCACTGCCTTTTTATATCCTTTCTCTCGTTTAAGCAAACACTAATTTGAGGCTGGTGGTAAGTTAGCGGGATAGCCAAGGGTATTGGCATAGACCTAGTTTCTTCTTGGAGAGAATGATCCTGTTAGCTGGCTAGGAAATACCAAAACGTGGCCAGATTACACAGTAACTATTTCCCTTCATTCCCTCGACCTCAGTTGAGTGCAGGAGATGCTCTGCGGCTCCTGCTCTGTGCCAGGTCTGGTAGTGGGGTGCCAGATCAGGTCTGGTAGGTGTGTTCCTTCTCCTTTTGTGATAAGTGAAGATCTTCCTTTCCAAGCCTCACCAACAGTGCTCTGTATGCAGGCCTCAGAGCATGAGGAATGCATGCAGAAGGTGGTTTGTTTTATTTTTGTGTTTTTAATTCCTGGTGGTGGAATGGTCAAGAAGCAGGAAAGAAAAGTGATAGCAGTGACGCAGTGCAGACAGAGGCTCAGGTTAGCCTGAAGGTGAAGCTCCCCTTTGCACAGAGGCAGAAAAACGTGTCAGTGGGAATGGGCCGTGGGTTCTGGCTTTCCTGCTCCCTCCTTGTTTGATCTTGGGCAAAGCGATGGACCTCTGCACCTGTTTTCTCGCCTGTAAAATAGGGGCAGTGGCATGAGTTCAATGAAGGTTAGCAGCCATTGCTGTTTTTATTTCCTTAGTGGCCTTAAAGCCATTTATGTTGAGTTGATGGCTTTGAAATTGTGTTTTAGGGACTCATGGGTTCCAGGGATTATCATTTTCATTCCCTAGGGAAAGAATTTCAGTAGAATTGGCTTGTACCCGCCCTATTTTCTCCTGGTCAACAGTGCTGGAGACACTGCTGGGGGTGGGAGTGGTACTTCATAAGAACTTGATAAATGGACTTCTAATTCCCTGCTTGACCATTCCCCTCAGTAGTAATGTCAGTGTTATTTTGTGTCTGTGTTTACTTTCTTCATCTATAGGGGTGGTTCAGTTCAGTTCAGTTCAGTCACTCAGTTGTGTCCAACTATTTGCAACCCCATGAATTGCAGCACACCAGGCCTCCCTGTCCATCACCAACTCCCGGAGTTCACCCAAACTCATGTCCATCAAGTCGGTGATGCCATCCAGCCATCTCACCCTCTGTCGTCCCCTTCTCCTCCTGCCCTCAATCCCTCCCAGCATCAGAGTGTTTTCCAATAAGTCAACTCTTCGCATGAGGGGGCCAAAGTATTGGAGTTTCAGCTTTAGCGTCAGTCCTTCCAAAGAACACCCAGGACTGGTCTCCTTTAAAATGGACAGGTTGGATCTCCTTGCAGTCCAAGGGACTCTCAAGAGTCTTCTCCAACACCATAGTTCAAAAGCATCAATTCTTTGGCGCTCAGCTTTCTTCACAGTCCAACTCTCACATCCATACATGACCACAGGAAAAACCATAGCCTTGACTAGACAGACCTTTGTTGACAAAGTAATATCTCTGCTTTCTAATATGCTATCTAGGTTGGTCATAACTTTCTTTCCAAGGAGTAAGCATCTTTTAATTTCATGGCTGCAGTCACCATCTGCAGTGATTGTGGAGCCCAGAAGAATAAAGTCTGACACTGTTTCCACTGTTTCCCCATCTATTTCCCATGAAGTGATGGGACCAGATGCCATGATCTTCGTTTTCTGAACGTTGAGCTTTAAGCCAACTTTTCCACTCTCCTCTTTTACTTTCATCAAGAGGCTCTTTAGTTCTTCTTCACTTTCTGCCATAAGGGTGGTGTCATCTGCATATCTGAGGTGACTGATATTTCTCCCGGCAATCTTGATTCCAGCTTGTGCTTCTTCCAGCCCAGCATTTCTCATGATGTACTCTGCATATAAGTTAAATAAGCAGGGTGACAATATACAGCTTTGACATACTCCTTTTCCTATTTGGAACCAGTCTGTTGTTCCATATCCAGTTTTAACTGTTGCTTCCTGACCTTAGGGCCCATCTTTTAAGAGTGTGGTAAAGATTAAAGAAATGAGTTCCATGTATGTCCAGCGTATCCCAGTGTATGGCCTGTGGTCGGTACACGGTACGCAGCCCCTTCTATAGAAATGTTTGGAGAGCCTGATGTGTACTAGGCACTGTATTGCACTAGGGGTTCTATATAAAATGGTGAGTGTGACACACTCTGTGCCTGCAGAGTTTTGTCTGGAACAGAAGCAGACAAGGAGAAAGTAAATGGAGGGAGTTTGAGAAGCTGAAGGCTCTGCTAGAGAAGACAGCAAACTGAGCCTTGAGGGCTCTGCTTCTCCGAGGAAAGGAATGCCTGAATGGAAACTGAGCAGATAAATTTGTCTTCCACCAAGGGGACAGGGAGCATCATATACAAAGATTTACAGTGTAGATCATGGCATTTCCCAGGAGGTCTGAACAGTCCATTGTCTGGCAGGAGCATGGAGCTGAAGTAGGGAGAGGATTGCTGAGGGAGGCAGGCCAGGGCCAGGCCATCCAGGGCCTTGTAAGCCGTGTTAAAGAGTCTCAACTTTATAGGGCAGTGGGGAGCCATTGAAGGGTGTAAATAGGGGAGGGACATGGTCAGGCCGCCTCCTCCTGGGCTCTTAGAAACACGGTCCTTCCATATAAAATGTTTGGAAATGGCTTAACCAAGTTAATAAAGTAGAGTGATATTTGTAAAGATCAAGGTAATTCTTAAGTATATTACACACAACAACCATATATATAAAATTCAGATGTTATTGTCCCAAACCCAAGCTTCTGAACCATGATAGAGATGTTTATAGCGAAGACTTTCTTTGCAGTTTTAAGCACATTTTTTACTAGATTTTTGTTTCCTCTCTGTTTCCAACTACTTTCTATGAATTAGATAATTTTTCTACAGCTCAAATTTGAGAGGATAAATTTAGGATATATACTAAGTACTAGTTCCAGGTGGTAGGAACAGGGGGAGTGACACCCGGGTACCAAGTTCATAAGGCCTCTTCCTACCTCTCCCACTAATGCAATTTCAAGACACATGTGATGTGGGCACAAGGAGACAGGCCCAGCCCACAGCTTACCTCTCTTCCTCACCATCTTTTATGTGCGAAGGTTTCTCTGCAGCACATGGAAGCCTGGTTTTGCAAATGCACTGAATGCTTGGGACAGCACTGAGACACCACTCCATGGACAGCATCCCAGTCCACATTTGAAATGCCTCTTCTTGATTGCTAGGACCCAGATCTGGTATTTGTCTATGTCTGTAGTGGTTTGACTGTGAAGCTTTCACACAAAATAACAGGATTTACTTATTTACAGACAAGGAAAAATAACTTTTATGCCCCTTTACCTCGCAGAGAACTTGAATATCTGTCAACTGAATTGGCACCATTTTAACTAGTTTTTTTCTTTTCATTTTTCTCTGGCATAGGAAGTCTTTAATCCTTTGTTCATTTTTTTAATGTTTATTTTTTAAAAGTTTCATGGTGAGTGTTAGAAGAATATTTCTTGTTTACCATTGTACCGTTTTGCTTCGTCATAGGACGCCACAGGTAGACAGTAGTCAGATATAGTTTTCCCTTGTTAATATTGTGATTCGTGCAGAAACTCTGAGCCATAACTATATGCAGGTATAGGTGGTGGTTGTGCATCTGTCCTCACAAGAATTGAGACACTGCATGTGAGATCTGTTTGTTAGTGATGAGTAATCATAGCCCTGCTTTATAAAAAGGTGATATTTGCCTGAAAAATTCCACCTGGTAATTCCAGTCATAGGCTCATGGAAAGAGCTTTAGCAAGAAAGGGAGAGGCCCTCCCATTGGGAAGGAGCTACCGTCTTTTGTGTCTTTCTTGACACCACACACAGCGCTGGGTGCTCCACCTGTTCTCACTTCTGCACATCCTAAGAATCTCTCTGCCAAGGAGGAGATATCCGTATTTGCAAACGGGGAAGCTGAGGCTCAGAGAGAGAAAATAATTTGCATCCAGTTTCCCTGCTTTGATGGACTTGTCAAACCCCAGAGCCCCTGGGTGAGGCTGTATAGATTACCCCAGCCCTGGGCATACAGGCTCTCACCTTTGCCTGAGCTTCTCCCTCTCAGGGAGGCTTCCAGGCCGCGTGCTGGAGATTGCGGCAAGGGGAAAGGAGGGGTGACGTTTGCCAGCCTCGTATTTCTCCAGAAGAAAGCTCTGAGTACACTTGTGACTAGAGCTGGTTACTTAGCCTCTCCAATCTCCATTCTCTCATCAGTGAAATTAAGATCATATTATCCATCTCAGAGAGTTGTGAGAACTAATTGATATAATGGATGTGAAGAGCTTTTCTAAAAAATTCTACCAAACATTATTCCTCATAGTGAGTACTATAAAAATAAGAGGCAAAGTTTAGATCAATGAATCCCTAATGCTTGCTTAATTATATAAAAAGAAAAAGAATTGGCCAGTAGCTTGGTCTTGCTAGAATTTCCTTAGCATGCTGTTATCAAGCAAAATCATCACATGTGAATCTGTCACATCCAGAGCATTCAGAGCAAAATTAGAGCCTGAAGAATGTTCTGGATTTCACCTGATGAATTTCCTCTAGAAGCTCTCTCCTCCTCATGGCATCTGCTTTTAAAATGAGTGTGGTTCTTAAATGTCACTTATCTTAATGTTGGAATTAGTTAATATAAAGCAACTTAAATCTAGTAGTAATTTATGTAATCAAAGGGAACAAGTACTTCTGGCTGATTTAAGTATCTCTTGCAGTCAGTACATTTTCAGTCTAATTTGTTGTGACTGAAATGTTCTCTTGTGAGATGACATAGCCCTCTGTTATAGATCAGAAAAACTGAGTAATTTATTAGGGAGGATCCCAGTAGAAAATGCAAAACCATCATTGATGCTTTTGTTTTCCAACTTTCCTGTCATCCCTTAGCCAGTCAATTTAGCAATGTTGAAACTGACTTCAAAGAAAACCTAAGTTTCTAAATTGTTACTAAAAGAACTTTTCCAAATTTCTATCAGATTAAGATAAAGAGCAGCATGCAGGAAACTATGGAACAGAGTAGAAAGAATTCTTGGCCTCTAGAGTTATGGAGACCTGGATACAAATTCTAGCTCCACTGCTACTAGGTGACTTTAAACACGCTCCTTTGTTTAAAGGAGAAATCAGGTTAGCAGAAGGAAACACAGTTTGAGTTTGACCACTTTGTACAAAACTACTATTATGTTATCCTCTGAAGAGATGCCTATTGAAAATATTTAATAATAATAATATCACCCATTGAATGATGTTCTACTAATATACATGGCACTTGAGCCATGTAATTTTTAATTGTCACACCTTTGAGAGGGATGCTCCTATTTTGCAGATGGGGATGTAAAGGTGCCTCTTTGAGCTTCAGACTCCTTGCTTGTAAAATGGGTAGATTCTCCACTTCATAGGAACTTTTTAATGAGGAGTAAATTAGAAAATTGGTACCTGACGCGTTGTAGGCGCCAAATAAATGGAAGTGATTATCAGTATATGTGTAGAACTGGTAAATTTTCTTTAAAATAAGCTGAGACATCTACCTAAGGTTAGCTCTGCCCTCTTTTTCAGCCTCATTTTGTATTTTTTACTGAGTGACTTTTTCTAAATTTCATTAGCTTAAAGGCACTCTCAACCGAACACTGCCACGTGGGACTGGTGCCTTCTTTCCATAAACTCCTTGCAAGTGATTAGGGGCAGGGCCATCATGGGTGCTTAGAGACCAGCATATGATGATTGAAGAGCAGTACCCTTGGTCAGCCTAGTCAAATCCCACTTGGAATCAGAGCACATGTGGTTTTGTTTAACACCATGCTCAGCAGACTCACGGTACAGGTTTGTGACCATCAGACATTTGTTGCTGATATGTGAGGTCACCACAGTAGGGGTGTTTGTCAACCAAATTAAACTTCCCCTTAATGACCTAAAATAATTGATTCAGAAGGCCTTTAAATGGACCATGGAAATGTGTAAGCAAGCTGAAATCTGGCATTTTATGCAAGAATTATTGCATATTGTTTTGTTTGTCTTTGTTTTGCTTTTGTTGGAAAAAATGTGGGTGGACCAAGGGTTTTAGGAGACAGGCAGTGACCAGTGACAGGAGTTTGAATCCCAGCTCCACCATTTGTCCTGCTTGGGCAACTCACTGAGCATCTGTGCATGTATGCCATAACATCTTCATCTGCAAAACGGGGTCACCTGCCTTAAAGTGACGACAGTTAGAAATAATACGGCTGAAGTTCTATGCACATCAGTAGGCCCTCACTCAAAGGTAGCTGCTATTATTCATAAAGCATTTCCAGTGGGCATCTCTGAAGAAGAGGGCTTAATAATAATTTTGTACAGAGTGGTCACTGTAATATAATAACTCTACCTTCTTTTCCCCCTACTAAACCAATTTCTCCATTAAACTGCTCTCTCTACTAAACTTAAACTTATCTATAGAGGAAAGTATGACTAAAATTGAAGCCTATAAACCTCTGTCTACATATAGTCTGATTCTTAGCTGATTTCAAAATGAATTTAAAGTTGAGCATTTAAAATATATGCCTCTTAGACTACAAAAGAAGTGGGGCTTTTTTTTTTTTTTTGCTTATTGGGTTCAGACATTCAGGACCTAAGCTCATGCCTTTGCAGGTAACGAATGAGGCCACTGTATTATGTCTGTTTAGAAACAGAGGCATGGGCTCAGAGCTTTTCCTAAATATAATCAACAGTGGCTCTTAAGTTGGACATTATCAACATCCCACAGCATGTTTTTTCTGTCCTGCCTAAAACCCTTTCTTCCATAAACCCAAATATCTGACAAAAACGAAAACCTGCAGACTGGGCCTGCCTAGACTCCTAGACACGTTCTTAACCAAACAGAATATCTATTAAATCCTGGTGCCTAGGAGTCAATTGTTTTAAAGGATGCAGTCATAATAAATTTATATCCTGCCTCTTCAGCATTTCATTGAAAGTATTTTGTACTGACCGAATGGGTTAAATTATGAAGCTTGATAAGTACATATGCACATTACCCATCCTTAGCTTTAGAAGGGAAAAAAAAGGAAGAAAAAGATAGCTATGATTTTGGAAGTCATCCCAATTTTTAAAAATAAGAGAATTTGGACATTTTGGCATATGGGGTTTTTTAAATGAAATTTCATGGAACTGAAAAC
>NW_011494765.1:1184632-1186231 GCF_000754665.1 Bison bison bison | reverse complement strand
GAAAAGGTGATTTTTTTTTTTTTAACTCAAAGTATGGATTGAAGGAGATCAGAGTTTCATTTCTAGGACAGTTTTTGGTAATGACATCGTTAAGCGTTTCCGAGCAACTGGACTTGGGGCTGAACTATCGGGCATCATTTCAGCACCGTTTGGACGCAGCACAGCAGATCCTTCTCCCAGCTTCTCGAAGTTAGAGTCTCGAGGCCAAGTGGTTCGGGCTGTTCCATTAGCAGCAGCTGCTGGTGATAAGCACTGTGAGAGTCACCTGTGTAGGGTCAGACTTATTGTACATCAAGGTTCAGCAGTGTCGGAAGAGCGGGAAGATGCCCAGGAGGGGGCTCCAGGCCACCTGCTGTGTGAGGATCAAAGGGTTGAAAGGTCAGAGGGCACAGCTCCCTTAACCATATCTGTCTGTGCAATAGCTATTTCAGATTGTAAATCTTGGCGATTTCATTAAGTCCTCCTGGCTGCTACTGGGGCATTGAAATAATAAAATTTTATATCTGTTGCCTTTCCTGCCTCTGGCAGCCAGGCTGATACATTCTGTGCAAAATGGGGCATCTTTATGAAAACCTTTTCCGGAATGATCAGAGCAGTCTTAAGCCTCAAATGAGGAAGCTGGGGTTCACAGGACCTCATCCTCTGAAAATGTTTTTTAAAAAGAAAAAAATCACACAAACCATTTAGCAGCCTTTGGGATTTTTGTAGCACCTCTCTTGTGATAAGCTGGTCCCAAAATATTGCCTATTGCTAAATGGTTAATCTTACACACAGGAGGAAAGGTGAGCTTTCTCAGTGCTTCTGTTTATTAAATAGCCCCTGTTCTAATGACGACAGGGTCCTTTCTTTTGGCAACCCCAAGCAACTCTACAGATATTACTTCCCACTCGGCAGACCTTTCGGGTGTTTTTAGAGACATGTCTCCTGAATATGATTTTCCAAATATTTTTCCTAGATCTTAAAGTTGTTATGGACCTTTAGGGCTCCTTGGCTCTTGGGCAAGACAAATCACAGTAATGGCTGCCCCTTTACTGCCCATATGTTTAAGACCCCCTGTCGTTTGTTTGAAAAGTTAAGAGATTTTCACAGTGAAGGTGCCATTTCTGAAATTTAAAGTGTTCCTTTTCACCGGGAGATAAGTTCACTCTGATTAAGTCCGTAATTCTCACTAAGCCATGTTTATGGGGGCAATAAACAATGTTTCAGCATGCTTGTTAAATTGGGTTTCCAACCTCTCCACTCTTTAAAAATTGACATTTCAAATAAAAGGCAGGTGGAGATGGGAGTCCAGGTTTGCTGTGGTTAGTGATGAATGAATGATGGCAAGTGGCAGTTGTGTGGGAGGAAGGAGGCCCTCTTCTCTGAAAGGGCGACCCCAAACCATTCTGGGGCTAGGGAATCATCATCCCCTTAAACCCCAAGTGAAACTCTTAAATTTAAGTTTCATCATTTCAAATTGGATGGATACTATTTTGAAATACTGCTGGATGCATTAAGCTCATTATTTAATTTTCACAAGTCTGTTCTTTAGAGGTAATGGCTTTGCTTTACAGATGATGAAATTTGGGCACAGAAAGGTTAAGTAACTCATCCAGAGTC
>NW_011494765.1:1144431-1184532 GCF_000754665.1 Bison bison bison | reverse complement strand
TCATCCAGAGTCATACAGCTAATGATTAGTAGGACAAGAATTCAAACCAAATTATTTTGTTGTGTGAAGTGTTTTAGTGTGTACAAAGAAAAATGATACTGGCCCTGCTTTTCGGTTCTGTTTTTTATTATATATCTAGCCTCTGATAAATATATCCATGGAGGTTACAAAAGAAATATGTGACCTATGTGAATGTCCTCAGTATTTGGTAAACTAGAGAAGGAGAGGAGGCCCCACAGAGAGGACAAGAGGACCAGGCTTTGGGGACTGGCAGTCCAGAGCTCAAATCCTGGCTCTGCTATTTCTCAGGACCTGGGACAAGAGCTTCATTTTTCTCTTCTGTGAGATGGGAATAATAATACCTATTCCATGAGGTTGCTTTGAGGATCAAATGAAATCATGTATTTTTTTTAAATGTAGTGTTTTCGAACTCTACAATATTTTATAGATGACAGTGGTGGTATTACCTTGTATGTAAATATAGTATAGTTAAAAGAGTTACTTTAAGGGAAAAGTGACAGGTACACATGAATTAATTAGAAACATCACTAATCAAGTGTTAATTGGGGAGCCAAATCTGTGTTGCCCACTATACTTGCTTAGGACCAGAGAAGGCCACTTGCTGTGGGAACAGAAATAGGAAGGTTTTGTAGAAGAGCAGAGTGTTGCAGGATGAAGATAATCCATGGTGATCCATGTCTTGGCCATCTTCATGTCTTTCCAGGTGCTCTTCCACCTCATCTCTTGTTTGCATTTTGCAGTGGAGGTGAACGGTGTTGATACCTTCCTCGTCCTCTTTTTACAAATGAGGAAACTGAGTTTCTAGCAGTAGGAAGGGTGTTTCAGTTTGGGGTAAAACCTCAGCTGTGTCATAGATGTACATGGACTCACGCCTCCATTCTGGTGGAACAGAGGAAAGGCCAGGGGGGATGGTGGTGCTGTGTTCGGTGGACTTCTAAAGTGAGCTGCAGAGCTGGCAAAACCAAAGTCTTAGAAGGAGGCGGGTCAGCACTGACTGAGCTTCTGCTATGTGGCTGGCCCTCTATGAAGCTCATGCCCTACCATGACTTCTTTTAACAATCCTGAAGGTGAGCATCAAGTCCCAGTTTCACAGATAAGGAAATTGTTGCTGGAGGAGGAAAAGGGCCTTGCCTAAAAAAGCTGCCTGGCTGGTGAGTGAGTGAGCCAGGATACCAACCTTGAGAGTCTGCAGCTGTAGCCCATGACCATCCTGAGGAGGCAGCTGGGCAGGCTCTGTGTGAATGGAGATATTTCACCAGAGTGAGGTCTTTTCTACCTCCTATGACTGCCTTTTCTTAGGCTTATTGATTATAGTTTACTCCCTCTCCCCCACACCCCAACACAAGTAGGCTGGGAACCTCTTGAGTTTAGAGATCACCTTTTAGTCATGCATTGGGTTGACATGACTAACCAAATGTATGAATGAATGGGTGAATGAATGAATGTCCAATGGATGGATGGTCAGAAAAGGAGGAAAAGCCCATTGGAGAAATAGCCCCTTTGCTGACCTGGGTTGAAAAATCTCTTGAATTTTTTTTAATGAGAATCAGTGCTTATTACCTTGTGAGGAGAGGATTTGGCCTGAGCTGTGAGGTGCTTCCACACTTCCCTCCCCTGCCAAGTTTCTGTTTCTGTTTAAAGCACCCTGGGAAATTCCAGCAGTGTTTTCAGGGGTCCTCTGAACTGCCGGACTCAGATTTTTAATTTTGTGGAGCAGGAAGGAGCAAATCAGTGACTACTGGCTCCAAAGGAAAAACCACTACGTTTATCAACGGCTTGGCAGCTCAGTGACCTTTGGGGCCAGAGGAAGGGAAGGAAAATGTCGCTCTTCCCTCCACGTGTATCTGAGATTTCAGGAGGGAATAGAGAATTTAGAATACCTGAATATTTGCCTTTCCTCTTCCTGTCCTTTCCACTTTCCCTCTAATTTCTCTTTCCCTTCCTCCTAGGAGGCCAGCAGCTCCCCATGCTGTTCTTTGTTATGTTCTCATATACATGCGCATGTATTTGAGTACATTTGATATGAGTATAGTGGAAGGAATACTGGCATGAAGAACCCAAATTCAGATCCTTTCTCTGACAAACGCTATTTGGGAGAACATGAGCAAACTATTAATCTCTTTAGCCTCAGTGTCCTCATCCATCCAAATGGGTACAGCATTCCATAGCAAACCCTTTCCCTTGAAAATTTTAATGGTGTCTGGACCAGCCATCAAGCTGCTTGATTCCTCTTGTGTGTCCCTGACAAACATCTGTTAAATTACAGTTGCTCAATATGTTTGTGATGGAAGCAGTGTCAGAGCAGTTAGCAAGATACACTGGGTAATACAGAGTTTTTGATGTTCATCTGAGTTCAGTGTTATCTACGCTGCTGCTAAGCCGTGGACTTTGGACAAATTATTTTGCCTCTCTGACCCTGCATTTCCTCATTTCTGCACAAGCGTGTCATGAGGCAGCGTGCACGCTCAGTCGTTTCTGACTCTTTGTGACCCCTTGGACAGTAGCCCGCCAGTCTCCTCTGCCCGTGGAATTTTCCAGCAAGAATACTGGAGTGGGTTGCCATTTTCTACTCCAGAGATCTTCCTGATCCAGGGATTGAACCGCGTCCCGTGTGTCTCCTGCACTGGTGGGCAAATTCTTTACCACTGTGCCTCCTCCACAGGGTGTCATGAGGATTGCATTAAATGGTACATGTAAGGGTTGGGCCACAGGAGGAACACATCACCTAGGAGCTCTTTTTGTTGTTCTGGGAGTCAGTCATCTGATGGATGCAGAGTTAACACAGTCCCTGTTCCTGTGCAGGCCCCTGTAAAGTTAGCTCTGCCTCAGCCCACTCGTAACCAGCCTTTAAGAGGTGACGGTGTGAAGTCCAGCAGTAGTTGTTTAGGATAAAGTTTAGATTGGTGAACTATTAATATGCAGATTTTGGTTTATTCCGTACCTTTCAAAACTTAAACAAGGAAAGAAAGCTGCCGAGAAGTTATACTTAAGTGAGACATAAACTGCAATGCCAGGAGCCATATCAGCTGTGCCTTTCTCAAAGAGAAACGAATACTGGATTTTCCACATAGTGCCAAAGCAAAGCACTTTGTGGGCTTGATAATGCTTTGATTTAAGAGGATGGATGCATCCTCTTGAAGCAAAGTGTCTTTGCAGGAAGTCGGTCTAGACCTGTCCCTTTTGCTTGGTGGTCTAGATGCTGGTGTCAGAAGTGCTGTCTCAGTCGCTGGTCAGCCATCGGAGAGGAGACTGCTTACAAGCCTCAGGGGTCCCTCCAGCAGGGAGAAGGCCTGCCTGTAGCCAAGACCAGCATCCTAGGCAGATGGGAACTTGGTCACATAGGTATAAAATAAATGTTTCTTTTTTTTTTTTCCTTTTTACTTAATCCTGTCACAATCCTGTGTAGCACATGGTCAGGGCCCCATTTTATAGAGAAAGAAACTGAGGTTCAACTACGTTTAAATAACCTGCTGTAGGTCCTGTAAGTAGGAATTAAAGAAGGTTAAACCCAAAGTCCAATCTGACCCCTACTCAGTCCTGTTACTCTCCCAAAGCAGGCTGACTCAGGACTGCACAGGTCTCTTGGGAGGTACCCAATAATATTGTTGCTTTTCTCCTCACTGGAGAAGGGGACAGGGCTGACTGAAAAAGCCATAGGTGTCTAGGAGGGGTCTACCTTTGCAAACAAATTTTCTGACAGTGAGATATAGTCTACATTGCATCCTTTTTATTTGTAGAATTATTACTGTACTGCTTTCATAGTAACAATAGGCAATACCCAGTGCTTATTACATGCCAGACACTATTATAGGTACTATACGTATATTAACGCATTTAACCACCACAACAATCCAGTGAAGTCTATATTATTTGCTTTTTGTAAACATTTTGCTGAAGTATGAGATTTATAGGAGGTGTACACTCATCTGAAGTGTAGAGCAAGATGAGTTATTTTAAAGCAGCTATTTTAAAGTTATTTTAAAGCACCACCAGATCAACTACAAGCCCCCAAAGCCCCTCTTGTACCCCCTTGTCATTCTCCCTCTAACCCAAGGGTAATGATTGTCCTGGGTGTCAGGACTATTTTAATCTCATCAGACATATGAGGAAACTGAGGCACAGAGAGGTTAAAGGGTTTGCCCAAGAACTGGTGGAGTTGGGACTTGGACTTGGGCAATTCAGGCTCCAGAGAATACGCTCATGTCCTCAGGGAAAGAAGACATAGCCAGGAAAAGAACAATAGGTTGGAGTAGTTTTTAATGGCATAAAATCATAATAGTGGAGTCATTGGCCTTTTCCTTTGGTCTGAAAATCAGTTGTTCACAGTCATACAGTCTTGGAATTCTAGTCTTACTTTCAAATTGCAAGGATAGAAACTTGCTTTTGAGAGCCTTCCATTTATTACACTTATTGCAACCAGATGCTGTGTTAAATTCTTTACATGTATTATCCCACAAGGGGCTTTCCTAGTGGTTCAGATGGTAAAGAATCCACCTACAATGCAGGAGATGTGGGTTCAGTCCCTGGGTTGGGAACATGCCCTGGAGGAGGGCATGGCAACCCACTCCAGTATTCCTACCTGGAGAATCCCCATGGACAGAGAAGCCTGGCGGACTACAGTCCATGGGGTTGCACAGAGTCAGACACGACTGAGCAACTAAGCACAGCACAGCACATTATCCCCCTTAAACCACCACACACTGCTGGAGAGTAGGTAGTATTATCCCCATTTTATAGATGAGAAAACAGACTCAGTAAAGAACTGAAGGTACACAGTTGCAGAGGCAAGACTTGAAGCTGGCTGTCTCATTCTAGAACCCACATCTTAGCTACCATGGTAATGCCTATCTTACTTTCTTTGTCAACTGTGAATTAATTCTACATGAATTAGTCGTGATAATTTTACACGTTTATTGTTGTTGTCATTATTGTTGCTATTCCCATTACACTTCCTGTGCAGACTCATACTGAGCTTACATTGTCCACTGGGGCTCACACTGACATCTGTACCAGGCCTGCCTCCCGGTAGAGTGGGCCCGGCAACAGTATTTCACTCATTCTTCGGTTAATCAGCAATTGCCCTGTGTCAGGCACCATCCTGGGCACTGGAGTTGCAAAGATAAAGAAGACGTAGCTCTGCCCTGATGATGGTCCTGGTGGAAGGACAGCAGAAAAGATTCACCATGCCCTGGCTCATGGATTCCATACATGCCACCTCACCGACCCACCCTCCCCACAGCCTCCATCCAAGTTAAGGACCCTAGTGCTCAGCTGAGGCAGCAGAGATGGACCTGGGCCCCTGCTCATCAAGGTCTAGAACCAGCTTCTTTGCTCCACCTCCAGCCCCCAGCTTCATCACCAGGGAAGCAGCACATGCTCTTGACCATTCTTTGGATCCTCTGCATTACCTGACCAGTGCAAATCCTTGCTCTTCATTTTATGACCTGATTCTAAGTCCTGCCTTTTGTCCCTCGCTGCCCAATGCCCTCCCTAGATAAACAGGGTCATCCCTATCTGTGTGAAAGATTGCTGTGGTTTGAACAAGTGCAGCTGATACTTTATATTTTAGCCGGCCTTGGGGAGGACCCATTGTTTTCACACAATCAACTTTAGAAAGTAAGGTTCAGTGAAATCTCGACTAGAGAAGATCCACTGAAGGTAGAGTGGTTCTCAAGTGGACCCCACTTTTGTGTCGGGAAGAATATCAGGGGCATTGGACTCTATATTTATCCTAGGAGGGTATGAGTAGAAAAAAAGTTTTAAAAATCCTAGGCTAGACAAAAAAAGGAAGGAGACTGGGAGCCAAACACAGCTGCAAATCAGAATGTACATTGTTGGTAGCTCAGGGCAGAATTACCTTTCCATGTGGCGTTTGGTCACCATCATTCATACGTTGTTATTTTTCATGGTCTACTGTGGTTTTCAGAGAAGGCGATGGCACCCCACTCCAGTACTTTTGCCTGGAAAATCCCATGGATGGAGGAGCCTGGTAGGCTGCAGTCCATGGGGTCGCTGAGAGTCAGACTCGACTGAGCGACTTCACTTTCACTTTTCACTTTCATGCATTGGAGAAGGAAATGGCACCCCACTCCAGTGTTCTTGCCTGGAGAATCCCAGGGACGGCGGAGCCTGGTGGGTTTCCGTCTATGGGGTCGCACAGAGTCGGACACGACTGAAGTGACTTAGCAGCAGCAGCAGTAGCATTGTGGTTTTATTCTGTATTCTGGACATAGCATTAATGTGTTTATCAACTCATTGTGTTATAACTTATGCACAACAAATGACCCATTTAAAGTGTACAATTCAATGAATTCTGAGTTTTATATACTACCAATAAAGATATAGAATATTTTCATCACCCTCAAAAGACCATTTAATTTACATTTCGTCTTGAGCTTCTCATGTGCCTCTCATTAGTCTAAGTGCTTTAGAAATGTTAGCCCATTTGATCCTCATCACAAGTGTGAGATGTAGGCACTGTTTATAGAGGAGAAAACTGAGGTGCAGAGAGGTGAAGTGAAACGTGCAAGTTTACACAGCTGGCGAGTGGTGGCGCTGAGTGAGAGCTCAGACACACTGGCTTCGGACCCCGTGCTCCTCATGTCTAGGCTCTGCTGCCTCTCCTTCATTCATGTGTTCATTCAGAAACTGCCTGCTGTGGGCCAGATACTGGGGTAGGAGCCGAAAGTTCAGAGATCTGTTTTGGTGGCCCCAAGAAGCCCACACACCAGAGAAGGGATCAAATGCCTGGATTAATACTCTAGATGGATGTATTATTCTGGTTGTGGGAGTAAACCACAGGCTCACATGAGGAAAGGCAAACTGCTCCCTCAAGCCCTCTGGGGTAAGGTTAGCCAGGCTTCGCTGAGGCTCCGAGAGGAAGAGGTGACAGGCAGGAGAGCCACTGTTGGCTGAATTCCTCTGTGGACGTCCTGGGAATCTTGCTAACTCTGTGTACATTTGCTTATCTAATCCTCACGAGAACTCTGTGAGGTGGGTACTACCATGATCCCCATCTAAAACCTGGAGAATTTATGAGGCTGAATCTGTGTCTGCTCAGGTTCCCCTGACCACCTCGCATGCTGTGATTTTTTTTCCCCTTTCTTGGCCTGAAAAACAGAGGTCATATTTCTATGACAAAACATAAAGGGAAAGACATTTTTGATTAACAGTATTTATGGGAAGATGCCATTTTTGTGTGTTTCTCTGTGCAAGAAATGCCATTTGGAAAGCCGGTGTGCATGTCAGTATCTTTTTTTTTTTTTTTTTCATTCTGAGAGAAAGCCTATAGAGTCTGGTGGGGGGAGGGTTTGCAGCTGGCAGGAGCTTTGGCATATGTTGTAACTAAAAAGAGAGGGAATGTGTTGGTGGGACGAGCTACCGGAGAGCTGTCTCGGTGTGCTGTGGTACTAGTAAGTGTTTTAATTGGGTAGGGTTTTTGGAGGACTATTTTGACATCTGCTCGTGTCTTTGCTGATTTTTCTTCACTTAGAGTAGGAAACACAAGCTGTGGATAAAATGACTTTAAAATAATTGGAAGTAAAGATATCTCTCTCAAAGTTGAATTTGAGAGGGACACTCTTTAAGAAGTGGAAAGGAAATTCCACTTCGAGGAATCCATCCTAAAGCATAGGCTTCATGCCTACAGATTTCTCAACAATATTTATAATATTTTCTTAAAAACTGGAAATAGTCAATAAAAGGGGCTTGATTGGGTTTGTTTCTAGGAAGTGGAACATTTTGTAGCAATTAGCAATGATCTTCACAAAGCTTTTAATGAAGTGAAATGTTGCTTATATTGTAATAAATGAGAAAATCAGAAAGAAACATTATGAATTGCTTCAACTGTGGTTTTAAAAGGAGGTATTGGGACAGAGAGTTATGGAAGGAAATACACCAAAATGTTATCTCCAAGAGGAGGATTAGGGTAACCACAGTTTTCTTCTTTGAACTTCTTTGTCTTTCCAATTTTTTTTAAACATATGTATTTTGTTCACTTTTTATTTTGTATTGGGGTGTAGGTGCTTAACAGTGCTGTGATAGTTTCAAGTGAATAGCAAAGGGACTCAGCCATATATATACATTTTACATACGTAATTTTTATGATACAAAAGACAGGGGTCCTTTTGCATAAGAGGAAGCAAGCCCTGAGAGTGCTGGTGTAGCTGCATGCCCTATGTAGATACTTGTTCTGAAGTCTGAGCAGCTGATTTGAGGACGTCTTCAGAAAGAGTCATTCTGAGTTTAAAAGTCAGCTCTGTCACTCCTTATCTGTGTGATTTGGACCAGTTTCTTTGACCCCTCTGAGCCTCCTCCTTTGATATTGCCCTCATAGCATAGTCAGGGTTAAAGGCAGGCATACAGTAATGGCCCAGTTTCCTTCTCCATCAGCACTACCCACCCCACCCCCCAGCTTAAGAGGTTTTGTGGGTTTTGTTTTGTTTTTTGCCTTTTTTCCTCTTGTTTCCTTGAGCCTTTCAAGGATAGGGCACCATCCGGCCAAGCTGGCCTCCGATTCTTTCCTTGGGAACATGAGCTTCAGGAAGGCCCTTGAGTCCATGCCAGCCCCTTTGGAAGAGGCCTTGCCACCAGGAGGGCAGCATTGTCCTATGAGAGGAAACTGTGCCGACCCAGCTCCTCCTGGAGCCTGGTGCACAAGCATTTTGGTTACTAAGGGGACCCTGGCCTGCTAAGTCAGAAAAAAGGGCCAGGTTTTTTCCTCTTCTTCAGCCTACTGCCATTGTTCAAAAAGTAAACACTCCACACAGCTTAAGCAGCAAGTCCTCCAGCCAGGAGTGGGAAGAAATCAAAAGCCTGCTCCAGCCCAGCCATGGAGAGCCTACAAGGGCTGGTCTGTGCTGCGGGGCCCCACTGGGAACGCAGAAACAACACCCGATCCTGGTCCAGTATCAACAGCCTTGTCGCTGGGCCTTTCACCCCAGGCTTCTCTCCAGTGGCTAGGCCTCTTGCCCCCATCTGGGGCTCTCTGGAGCTCTTTGGAGGTCAGATGAGGCAAAATTAGTGATTGTGGGGTGCAGCAGCCTGGAGTCCCAGGCTAAGTTCTGGAGCCCCCCATGACCCCTTCTCCCTTTCTGTGTCTAGTGCCAGGGTCTCTGCCTTTGAAGTGAGAGCCCAGCAGTTACCAGAAGGGACCAGAGGATTTTTGCCCTTAGGTCATTGCCACTATAGTTTCCAAACTGGGGTCGTGGCTGATGTGTATATTATAATAGCAATAATAAAAGCTACTATAAGGCTACTGTGTGCCCAGTGCTATGCGCACACCACCTCCAGTCCTCACAGCAGTCCACAAGGAAGAGGGCTAAGAGGGATAGTCACAGTTACCTTCTTGATTTTACAGATGAAGGGGCCAATTAGTAACCATATAACCTTGAGCAAGCCCCTTCACCTCTCTAAGGCTCAGTTTCTCATCTATAAAATGGTGACCGCTCATCTCCAGCTACTGCTGAGAATGAAAGAATCTGTGTGCAGGTGCTTTGTGAGCTCTAAAATGTGATGTAAGTGAAAAAGGTTCTGACTGAGGCTGTTTTTGTCACTCCCTGCTTGTGCACTGCTAACTATTTAACCTGTTAGATTGCAAAGTAAGGCAGCTAAGGAGCTCCGGACAGTTCCTCATGAGTCTTAATGTTCTCAACTGTAAAACGGGATTGTGCTTTGTAAAATAATAGTTATCAATGTTGCTTGCTGCTGGCTTTTTACCCTGTGAATAAAGCAGTCAGTTAATATGAGCTTTGGGGTTTGGAAGAAAAAATAAACCTCCAAGTAGGCAATCTTGTCCCTCCCCTGTGGCTCTCCGCCCACAGGAAGCATTTAGTAAATGTATGAAATGATTGATAGGTTTGTGGACTAGCCCCTGAAGAAGTCAACAGCAGCCGAAATTTGAGGCTGCTGGTCTTGTTGAGTGGAAGAGTTCCAGGACCCTGCCCTCTGGGAGTATTGTTTCAACTCTAGGAGGCTTCTGACCAGCATGGCTCCATCCTCCTGCTGAGAAAAATCTCAAAATGTTTACTTAGGTACCAAAGTCTGTCCTCGAGGCTGGGATTTGAGGCAACAAACATCAACCAATATTAACGAGCGCTTACCAGGTGCCAATCATTTTGTTGAGTGCTGGTTATTATGCAGTGCTGAACCAAACTGATGAGACCCTGAGGGAACTCACACCCCAACAGGGGGAGGCAGGCGGGCCAAGGGGTGCTAGGGCTCAGAGCAACAAGCATGGCAGAATTTGGTTTCTCTGGGGGTGTCTGAGAACAAGGAGGCTAAAGTGCCGTGCAAGAGCACAGGCTGTGTAGGTGGCCACTGCTGCGTTACCTCTGCCACTCACCTCACCTCTCTGAACCTCATTTTCCTCAAGTTACCTAACATGAAGATAATAGGGTACACTTTGCAAGGATTGATAAAAAATTAGTAAGTAAAGCATAGAACATGTGCTAGTGAGCATCTATTACACTGTAATTGTTGTCCTTTTCCAGGGCATTAGCAAACATAGGCTTTAGCAGCCATTGGGACATCCAGCTCCATCACTAACCCATACAGTGCTCTGGGATGAATTAGGAAAGGGCATCTCCTCTCTCCCTCCACCAGCACCTACCCACGCCTTCAACTGATGCCTGTCAGCCAGCTCGTGGGTTGGCAGATCTCATCCTCAGCTTGGCTAGCAGGGCGTGCTGGGCAGTGCATACCTGCACAGTCATACCCGGTAGCACAGAGGTTGGCTGATGATGAAACTGACCCCTTCTACATAGGGTGACCACATAGCTCATCTTACGCTGCTGCCCTGGTATAATATATTCTTTCATATTCACAAGTGTCCCAGTTTGGACCACAAATTACAGGGTCTTTCTGCTTAATCAGGACAAAATGAAAGTTCCAGACTCTAAAGAAATGAGCTTTGATATATAATGGGGTAAGAAGATTGAAGGAGATTGGCAGTAGGAAGTAGGTGAGGGGAAGTAGAGGTGGATTCTAGCAGTGGGTAAATAATGTGATTGAAAACTAGCTTACTCATAGGCTTACACTTCTACAAACCATGGAGAGTTACTGCCGGCTGGTAGGCTCTTCGTTTCAGCTGACAGTCCCTTCATCCTCTCACCAAATATGAACACCTGGTAGGCACAAGCCTCCCTTACCCTTCCTGTTGTTATACCAGTAGAAGAATGGGTTATGGCCAGAACCTGAGAGCCATGATTCACAGGATTTTTGTGGAAAATGGAACCAAATTGAAAGTATGACCTTTCTACTTAATGTTTAAGAGAAATGTTAATATGTTAACACTAGGTTGTACAACGTATTCCATACCCAAGAATGCCAAGATCTGAGAGAGATGGCCAAGTAATCTTTGGTAAATGAGAAGAGATGGATGGAATGAGACTATAGTAAGAGCTAACTGTATATCTGAGTTCCTGGAGCCAGAGCTTTAGACTTCAGCTTCTTCTTTTTTATTTTAACTTGAAAATATAGGGGAAAAAAGTAATGTTGGGGTGTAAAGATCTGTCCCCCTAGCTGTGTGACCCAGGGCATTTAACTTAGTCTCTGAAACCCTTTTCACTCCTGGGGGTTGGGGATAACCATAGAAACTCACAGAGTTTTTGTGATAGTTAGATGGCCTCACATGTTAACTGCTTGGCATTGCACCTGCCACAGAGTACACTTTGTCAGATGTCACTTTTCCTCCTCACTCCCCTTTCCCTGAGGAAGCCAGGGAAATGTCTGTGTCTTCGTGGCAGTTCGATGATTTTCTCTTCTGGATTTTTTCTTTTACTTGCAGAAAGTCAGAAGCATGGCCCTGGATGATGTCGTGATCCTGAATGTGGACACCAACACCCTGGAAACCCCCTTTGATGACCTCCAGAGCCTCCCAAATGATGTGGTGGGTAATGAGCTCTTGTGTTCTGACTCCTGGGAGCTCCTGCAGTGGCCATGAACATGCCTTTGGGGAGGAGAAGAGGTAGAGACCGCTGTGGTTTTCCTGTGGCATAGGAAGCACAGTTGGTTTCTGTTATGACCTCTGGAACCTTTGTCTCAGTGAAGGAAGTTGGGAGGTGGTTCACTTTTTTAGTTTTGTATTGCTCTCATAACCCTCACCTGAAGTGACTCTAGGGTCTAGACAGCCTCTCTTCCTGGGGAGTTAGGGGGTCTTGCCATCCCCATTGCCACTGCCGTGTCTAGAGAACAGAACAACCTCCCCAGGTAACCCCACCAAAGGCAGGCAGAAGGGCTTCAGTGTGAGCAATTTGGGGCACTTCAAGCCTACATTTTTTTCTTGTGCCATCGTCAAACCCAGCCATTTCCCATGTGGCAGAGTATCTGCTGCCGGTGTTCTGTATGTGGCTCCACGTGCCCTAAATCTATTTTTTTCTTAGTTACCTCAGGACTAGACAGAAGGTGTGCCTATTTAGGGGAAAGCAACTGGCTGCCACATTTGCCACACTGACACCTGACCATATACCTGAGAGCTGCCTTATGTGTGGCTTTTCGAAGTAGACCCAGTCTGCCCCATCATTCATACAAATGAGGAGGATTGGGGTCCCCTCAGAAGTACAGTTCTAATGTTTGTGGTTTAGTGTCCATGACTCTGCTTGAGAGAAAGTGTATAAAGTCATGCTGGCTTCCAGACTGGAAGGGGTGGGTGCTCCTAACCATGTGCACTATGCAGGTCTGGGTTTGCGTGGTGGCCAGTGGGCACTGCCCTGCATCACTGCCAGGAGTCCCAGTGGCCCTTGGGGGTTAGCTGCCTGGGAGAGGTTGCTGCTTGTTGATGAATGGTTGGCAGCAGGGTTTCAGACTCTGCTCTTAACTCGCTGCAAGGTTTTGGGGGGTCATTTGTAAGGATGAGTTACTTGTACCATAGTTGAACAGTGGTACAATTCACTGACTTTTACATGCTAAGCACTCATCACTGACCTTCCATTTACACTTCACACCTCTTGGAAGGTATTTGTCTCATCCTCACTTCACCCACAGAGCTAAAAAGAAGGGGAGCCATAGAAGTGAACCCAGCTCTGTCACTCCAGAGCCAGCGGCCCCAGTGCCCCTCTAGGTGCCTCTGCATCTGGGGTCTCATTCAGTTGGCATCCTAGCTCCATGGAGTAGGTGTGGGAGAAAAGATGCTCGAGGGGTGCATGTCTTGCCACCAACCATAAGGCTGGTGAGGGCAGAGCCATGGTCGGAGCCTAGTATGGATGATGCCCCACCCATGCTGCCTCCACTTTGTGTGCATGGCCCCCCTCTGAGGCAGAGAGAGATGACAGCGTAGGAAAGATGAAAAAGCCAGCCCTGTGAGGTCTGCAGTTGATCAGGACGGGGTATGTGGTTGGTGTCTTTGGACCTCTTGGCTGTAATTTGAGTTCTTTTGATCCAAGGAATTTGAGGTTTCTATTCCGCTTCCCTTTCAATGGAAAAGTTCTCTCTTTAAGTCATGGGTGTCTTAGGTATGGACCTTGTAGTTGCTGAGCAAATGTAGAATGTAAACCTGGGGTATTTGAGGTCCAAGGAATGGCTGAGAGCCCCAGGCAGCTGGGGATGAGTGACTGATGGCTCAGAAACCATGGAGGGGACCAACTGTCCCACAGGCGGTGCTCTGACCCGGTGCTGCACTTCGAATAGCAAAGACAAAGCAGATCTAGTCCTTCCCTTCAAAGAGCATATTCCACTAGGGGAAACAAACATGTAAATTACATCTATCTCAAGGTATAGCATATTAGAGACCAAAAGAAAATAAGAATCAGACACAGAATTGCCCAGGGGGAGGGTAACGGAAGCCTCCTGAAGATGCCACATTCCAAGATGCCTTTTAAATGATCAGGGAACCAAATCTTTGGTTCCTGATCAAAACAACAACTATGAGCAAGTCGTTTTCTCTTGCTGAGCTTCAGGTTCCCATCCTTGAAAGAGGAGTACTAGGCCTGTCGTTAGATTGTCGTGGCAAGCGAGTGAGATGTGGTGTTCACCAGATGCTTGGCGCCAAGTTCACATGCTGTCAGTGTGTGATAAATGGTGCCCGCATTTGTCTTTAATAGGATCACTGTCAATAAGTACAGGCGGAGTTAGAAGACAGGTGGTTCCCTCCTTATCCTAACATTTCTCAGCCTGCATGAAAAGGACCTCCCATTTACAAGGTGGATTCTGAAGGGTCCTACAGCAGTGGTTTCCAGAATGGGGCTCTAGACTCATCCAAGATTCCTATATAGTCGTGAGTGATCCTTACAGTAGTTACTGTGATTCAGTGGGATTCATAGATCTGACTCAAAGATTTGATTTTTTTTTTTTTAATGAGAAAATGAGTTTTATTGTTTTTAAAGCTCTTTGTAGTGGGTGTTGATGGTCACCTGCCATACTTGTTCCAGATTGTCTGCTGCAGCCAACACAGTTTGGCCATCAGCATACAAAGCCAGCATACAACACTATTGGGGCGACTGTGCTTTGCCACTGGTACTGATAACTTCTTGTTTCAGTTCACCTGCAATGACCTTGCCCTCCAAGTCTCAGATCTGGATGCTGGGCCTGTGGCAGCAGAGCCAGTAGCAGTTGGGACTGAAGCACTGGGCACTCGTGATGTCCCCACCATCTAGTGCTGAAAGGTGCTTGCCTTCCTTGAGGCTGTGTGAGCTGTCAAGTCCTTGAGAGGGAGAAATCTCATCCAGCACACCTTTGTCCTCTGCGTGTGCTACAGAACTGTGTCCTTTCAATGACTCAGTACGTCCAGTTGACCTAACCATCTCCCCTTTTGTCAAAGCTGCTTGTTTACTGCATCTTGCAGATTGTGCTTCTTAAAGTTTCTCAAATTGTCTTCGCCATCCATCCTAAACACCACCTAATCCAAGCTCTTATTCCTCTCCCGCACTGTTTGGAGCAGCCTCGGAACTGGTTCTTCAGATGCCAGCCTTTGTTACTCTTGTACCAGAGAGCCCTTTCTAAAACATAAATTTAACTTTATTTCCTCCAACTGAAAACCATTTCATCAATGAACACAATTTTAAGAACAAAAAACAACTTCTGGAAACAAAAATAATCCTTCTATAACTTCCCAGTTCCTATAGATTTAAAAGGCAAGTTTCTTTTGTTGGTTTTGGAATAAGATAGACCTTTGTTTAGATTCTGGCTTCTTCACTTACTTATCATATGATCTTGGACAAAATTATGTAAGCTCTCTGAGGCTTAATTTCCTTATAAGGTGGTTGTGAGAATTAAATGTAATGAACATAATATGTATAAAGTTCTGTAGGTGGAGTCAGTGATGATGAATTATAGATGTGAATAATGGTCAGCGTGGTATGCAAGGCCCCCCGTTTTGATAGGATCCTCCCATTTTTTTCCCCATAACTTTAGCTCTTTCCTCTCCCTGCTTCAAACTCTATGTTATAGGTGTTTGGAATTAATAATTCTCCCAATTTTACATGTTGTTTCATTACTTTATACTTTGCATACAGTTTCTTTTGTCCCGAATGTTCTGTTCCATCTGTCAATCTCTATTCATTTATAAGACTTAGGCTAAATGTAAGACTGTAAAAACCTTCTCTGACCTCTCTAAGTAGATTTGACTGTACCTTTCTCTTTGTTCTCAGAAGCCCCTGTATTACTTATAAAATTACACTTACCAGCCAGCAATATACATTTCTGGCTTTCCCTTTTAATTGTGAGTTCTTTGAGGGCAGGAATCAAGTTTTATTCATCTTTGTTTCTGAGGGATGTAGCAGCCACTGAATAGATAGATGGAAGGATGGAAGGGACATATGGATTGGGTTATTTTGGTAGATGAAATCTTGCAAAACATGGCATCCATGCTGGAAATTTTATTAAAAGAGGCCTTTGTTCTGCTTCTAGCCACGATGGAATAATTGGAACTGAATTTCTCCTCCCTCCATTTACAAATAAAACTCTGGGCAAATATGAAAACAACTGTTTTCACATATTGGACAACAGGCAGTGCAGGAATATAATCCCTGAGAGAAAGGAAGCAATTGAGATGAAGACTTTGGTCCTCGTGGCTTTCTGCCTTGAAGCATTTTCTAGACTCTGTTGCTAGAGGGGACTCCCCAGTGAAGCACAACAGTCTTGTTGAATCAAGGGGTTAGACATCTGAGTTTGAGGGGGAGGTGGTTTAAATTTGTGGGTCGGAGTACCAGATACAAGGGAGCTACTCAGCAAAAAAATCTAAACTGAGTCCTCTTGGCTCATCTGCTGTAGACAGATCTGCCCATGTGTAGAGGGGAGCTTCCACAGAGTAGGAGTTATTCAGGCTCTAGCCAGTCAAAGTAAGGAGAGCTTGTTGATCACTCAGGCAATCATTAGAAACCCCAGAGGCCATGCCCTGGTGGAGTAGTCTAAATTAGCTCTAGAATAAAGGTAATTTTAGCCCTGCCCTCATGTAGCTTAAAAATCAAGCCTTGAGGAGCATAAGAGAGGGCTTGAGTGATGCTGGTAATGTGCTGGGTTTTGATCTGAATGCCAGGTACATGACCAAGAATTTATTAAGCAGGACATGAGTGATGTGTGTACTTTTGTCTATATGTATGTTAAACTTCAGTAAAAAGTTTTAAATAAAACCGTTTCTTTTTAAAACTTATCAGGATCAACCTGATATACAGGAAAATGAACCTGTCAAAACAAGGTGATGGCACCCCACTCCAGTACTCTTGCCTGGAAAATCCCATGGATGGAGGAGCCTGGCAGGCTGCAGTCCATGGGATCGCGAAGAGTCGGAAACGACTGAGAGACTTCACTTTCACTTTTCGCTTTCATGCGTTGGAGAAGGCAATGGCAACCCACTCCGGTGTTCTTGCCTGGAGAATCCCAGGGACGGGGGAGCCTGGTGGGCTGCCTATCTATGGGGTCGCACAGAGTCGGACACGACTGAAGCAACTTAGCAACCCACTTTTAAAAGAGACTAAAAATTTAACACCCAACAATGTAACATTCACAGTATCTAGCATCCTATCAAAAAATACTAGACATATTGAGAATCAGAAATGATGTAATCTATAACCAAGACAGAATATAGTTAATAGAAACAAACTTAAAAAATGACAGGTACGATGGAATTAGCAGATGAGAACCTTAAGGCAGACATTATAAAAGTTATAAGTATGCTCATGAATTTAAAGAGAGGCTTGAACTGAATTAGGAGAGAAATGGAAGATATAAAAAGAATGAAAGGGAATATCTAGAGGTGAAAAATATAATAACCTGAAATAAAATTTTCACTGATAGGATTAAAAGGATATTAGACACTCAAGCATAAGTGATCAATGAACTTGAAGACATAGCAATAAAAACTGTCCATTATGAAGCATAGAAAGGAAAAGACTGAAAAAGCATAGAAAGTAAAAAGAACCTCGAGGAGCCATTAGTGTAATATCAAGAGGACTAACGTGTAATTAGAGAACTAGAAGGAGAGGAAGGAGGAGAGGGACAGAAAAAAATATCTAATGAGATTATGGCCATTTTTTTTTCCTACTTTAATGAAAACAGTAAACTCAGAGTTTCAGGAAGCTCAATGAATCTTGAGCCTAATAGACTCAAACAAAACCACACAAAAGTGTATCATGATAACAAGTGATACAAAGAAAAGTTTAACATTAGCTAAAGAAAAAAGATACATTATATAAAAGAAAGAATTGATGACAGAAGACTTCTTGTAAGAAACAACATGAACCAGAAGAGAATGGAATGACATTTTTGAAGTAACGAAGAAAATGCTTGTCAACCTCAAAATCTATATCCAGTGAAAATATCCGTCTAAAATAAAGGCAAAATGTAAAGCTTCTTCAGACAAATAAAAGTGAGAGAAGTCGTCAGCAGACCTGCACTGTAAGAAACGTTAAAGGAGGTTCTTCACATGGGAGAGTGATGATACCATAGAGAAACTGGGACAGTGAGGAGTGAAGAGTGCCAGAAGTAGTAAATACGTGAGTAAATGCAAGAGGCTCTTTTCTCACTTTTAATTTCTAAAAAAGATAATTGAATATTTAAAGTAAATAATATCTGTGTATTATGTGCTATACATGAAAGTAAAATATATGAACTCAGTAGCATAAAGGACAGGTAGAGAATGGAAGTATACTGTGCTAAGGTTCTTAAATTCTATATAAAGTGGTATAATATTATTTGAAAGTATACTCTTAAAAATGTGTATTGTAAACCTTAGAGGAGCCACTAAGGAAACAAAATGAAACAGTGAAATATAGCTAATAAGCCAATAAAATGAAGACCCAAAAGATTTGGCGAGGGTTGGGGGTAAATAAAGGAACCAAACACAGATGGAGCAAATAGAAAAGTTAGCAAGATGATAGACTTATCCAACCTTACTGATTATTACATTAAATGTGCATGGTCTAAATAATCCACTTATTGGAAGATATTAAATTACTCTTTAAAAGACTCAATTATATGCTATCTATGAGAATTCCACTGTAAATATAGAGTCAGATGAAAAGTAAAAGGATAGAGAAGATATACCATACAAACACTAATGAGGAGAATTGGTAGGGGAGAAGAAACAAATCTCCCTTATAGAATATTTCTAAATAATATCTGTAGATACTATCCTGTTTAGAAGAAAGAGTTTAATCTCCATCTCCCCACCCCACCCCCGCCCACACGCACACACACACATTTAAGTGTGGGCTGGACTTAATGACTCTCTTTCAAAAACTAAAGTATGTGAAGGGAAAAAGAGAACTTTAGTGGAGAAATGGCAGAAACTACCTTAACCAAGTGATGTCATGTGAATATTGTGTAACTTTGATATGATGTGATGAAGAGGATACGTCACCTTTGTGATATTCTTTCTAAAAACCCAGTCAAATCATGACAAAACCTTCAGATAAACTCAAATTGAGGGACCTTCTATCAGGTACTTCTCAAAACTATCAAGGCCAGGGCCTTGCCTGGCAGTCTAGTGGTTAAGACTCTGTACTTCTACTGCAGGTGGAACTAAAACCCCACATGCTGCACAGTTCAGAACAAAGTAAGTAAATAAACTCTCAAGGTCATAAAAACATAGGAAAGACTGGGGAACTGTCACAGACCGGAGGAGACTAAAGGGACATGACAATAAAATATAGTGTGGAATTCTGAATTGGATCCCAGGTTAGAAAAGACACACTCATGGAAAACCTGGTGAAATCACAATATAGTGTGGCGTTCAGTTAATAATAATATACCAGTGTCAGTTTCTTAGTTTCGACATGGGCCATGGTAATGTGAGATATGGGAAACAGAAATTGGGTGAGGAGTACATGGGCAATCTCTCTACTACCACTGCAACTTTACTGTGAGAGAAAAAAAGGAATTAAGGCAGTATTAGGAACAACTTGACGCCTATAATTTTGACGAATTGGATGAAATGAACAAATACTTTGAAATACATGTTATGTAAAGTGACTGAAGAAGGAATAGAAAATAGAAAAATATTACTGTTTCTGTTAAAGAAATTTGTAGTTAAAACTTTTCCCACAAAGAAAACTCCAGGCCCAGATAGCTTCACTGATTAATTCTATGGTATCTTTAAGGATACATCTTACACTAACATTTTCAGAAAATAGGAAAGGAACACCTTCCACCTTATTGTTTGAGGTCAGCATTACCCTGACATGAAAATCAAAGAAAAGAAAGCTATTGACCAATATACCTAATAAATATAGATGTAAAAATCTTTAACAAAATATTAGCAAATTGAATCTAACAGTATATAAAAAGGACAGTATATCATGATCAAATGTGTACAGACTGGTTAAATATTTGAAAATAAATCAGTGTAATTTATCATATCAACAGACTGAAAAAGGAAAGCAGTATCAAAACATAAACCCCCCAAAAAAAGGATTTTAGGAAAAATTAAATATCTGTCTTTGATAAAAGCTCTTAGCAAACTTAAGTATCCTCATTGTGATAAAGAGCATGTAGGAAGAACTTACCACTAACATCATACTTAGTGGTGAAAGACAGTGCTTTACACCTGAGAATGAGAACAAAAAAAGGGTGTTTGCCCATTTCTACTCAACATTGTACTGAGTTTCTAACCATTCACTAAGAAAAGTAAAAGAAATAAAAGCACTAAAGATTAGAAAGAAAGGAAAAATTGTCTTTACTCAGACAACATGATCGTGTATATGGAAGATCCTGAAGAGAGGCATCTCGTAAATTTAGCAAAGGTACAGGATAAGGTTAGTGTACAAAACCAACTGTATTTCTCTATAGTAGCAATGAGCAATTGAAAATGAAATATTTTAAAGTACCATTTAAAATAGCACACAAAACACAAAATACTTAGGAATAAATTTAACAAAATATGTGCAAGATTTGTATACTGAAAGCTATAAAACATTTCTGAGAAAATAATTTAAAAGACCTAAACAAATGGAAAGATATTCCACTTTTTGGACTGGAAGACTCAATATTTTTAAGATGTTAATTTTTCCTAAATTGATCTATAGATTCAATGTAATCCCAGCCCAAATTCCAGATGGCTTAAAAAAGAAAAAACAGCTAAAGCTGATTCTAAAATGTACATGAATATGCGAAAGATCTAGAATAGCCAAAACAATGTTGAAAAAGAACAAAGTTGTAGGACTTGAATTACCTACTTTTAAGACTTACAATAAAGTTATAGTGAATGTAGATCAGCATGGTAGGTAAAAAGAGTTCAATAGAACAGAATAAACAGTTCAGAATTAGACCCAAACATAAATGGTTTAATGATCTTCAATAAATATGCCAAAGTAATTCAACTGAGAAAGGATAGTTTTCTTCAACAAATGCTACTGGAAGAACTGGATATCTATGTGGGAAAAAATGAACATTGACTTTTACCTCATGCAGATATTAGCCCAAAATGGATTATAGACCTAACCTTAGAGGCAAAAACTGTAAAATGAATAGAGGAAAATATAGGGGAAAATCTTCATGAACTTGAGGTAGGCAAAGTTTCCTTAGTTAAGACATAAAACACACTTCATAAAAGAAGTCATAATTGAACCTCATAAAAGGTAAAATTTGATTCTATTCAAAAGTCACCATTTTAAGAACAAAGGGGTAAGCCACAGACTGAGAGAAAATACTCTTGATACTTATATCTGCAAGAGGACTTTTTCCCCGGAATAAAGAACGCTAAACTGAATAAGACAACAGTGCAGTTAAAAAGTAAGCAAAAAACTTGAAGAGATGCTTAACAATAAAAGATATTCAAATAGCCAGTAAGCACAGGGAAAGATGCTCTGTGAGGGTGTTAATTAATATCACAAGGAAGGTACTGGTATGGCTAAAATAAAAAGACCATGCATTTCTTAAAAATGAGTATCTTAAATGTTTACCATGTGACCAAGTAATTCCAATCTCAGGTATTCACCCAAGAAAATGAAAACTTATGTGCACACTAACACATGTATGTGAATGTATTTAACCAGTCTATTCATAATCACCAGAAACTGGAAGCATTCCAAATGTCCTTTAACTGGTAGGGGACAGTGGTATGCCCGTAAAATGGAATGCTACTTGGCAATCAAAAGAAACTGAGTACCATCCAACAGAATGGGTGACTCTCACATTATGCCAAGTGAAATAATCCTTTTATTTAACATTTAGGAATAGGCAAAACTATCAAGAGAGAAATCAAACTAGTGGTTGTCAGGAGCAGAGGGTGGGAGGAGGAGCTGACTATAAAGGGCTACAAGGGAAATTTGGGGGATGATGGAACTGTTCTATGTCTTGATTGTGTGGATGGTCATATGGCTATATGTATCTTTGAAAATTCATAAAACTAGCCATTGAAAGTGGTAAATTTTACTGTAAGCAAGTCATGCCTGACTTTAAAAAAAAATGTTTTAAAGACTGACAATAACAGCTCTTAGCAAGGATGTAGAAAAAACTGATCTGAAGCTTTCATCACTGGTGGTGGGAGCATAAAATGGTACAATCCTTGGAAAGCAGTTTGGCAGTTTTCTCTGAAGTCAAATGTATACCAACAATATAACCCAATCATTCCATTCCTAGGTATTTATCCATTATTTTATAAATGAACATGTATAATTCAAATAGATTTGTACATGAGTGTTTCAGTTCAGTTCAGTCGCTCAGTCGTGTCCCACTCTTTGCAACCCCATGAATCACAGCACGCCAGGCCTCCCTGTCCATCACCAACTCCCCGAGTTCACTCAGACTCATGTCCATCGAGTCAGTGATGCCATCCAGCCATCTCATCCTCTGTCGTCCCCTTCTCCTCCTGCCCCCTATCCCTCCCAGCATCAGAGTCTTTTCCAATGAGTCAATTCTTTGCATGAGGTGGCCAAAGTACTGGAGTTTCAGCCTTAGCATCATTCCTTCCAAAGAAATCCCAGGGCTGATCTCCTTCAGAATGGACTGGTTGGATCTCCTTGCAGTCCAAGGGACTCTCAAGAGTCTTCTCCAACACCACAGTTCAAAAGCATCAATTCTTCGGCACTCAGCTTTCTTCACAGTCCAATTTATAGCAACTTTATTCATAGTAAACAGTACCTGGTAATATCCTTAATGTCCATCAGCTATTAGATGGACAAACAATATTTTATCCCTATTTTTTACTGCATGAGTCATTATTCATTATAACATACTTGTGATACACAAAGCAGTATGGATGAATCTTGAGTATATTACACTGAGGAAAAAAAGCCATACATAAGAGAATATACTATATGATTTCCTGTGTATAAAATCTGAAAGAGATAAAACTAGTCTATAGTAGGTGAAAGCAGGCCAGCAGTTACCCTGGCCTGGGATGGAGAATGCAGGAACTGACTGAAAAGGGCACCAAAGACCATTTTGAGGTGAAGGAAATGTTCTGTTTTTTGATTGTGGTAATGGTTACACAGATGTATATATTTGTCAAAACTCATTGAATTGTGCTTTTTAAATGTTTACATTCTACTGTATATTAATTATGACTTGATACAGTAAATTTTAAAAAGGAAGAGGACTTAGAAATTAATTTTTAAAAGAAGTTCTAACACAGTAGCTTTCAGAACAGCTCTGTTGATTTTCACATGATTTATGAATGTGGGTCATGGGATAACTTTGGAGACAGAGTGGCTTTGGCTTTCTGCTAGTTGCCTAGACAATTTAGTCTTGAATTTTGTAATCTTTATCTCGGTTAGTTTTTTGTACCTTTTGAAAAAAAAAAAAAAAGTTGGCAAGGCTAACACTGTTGTACTGTGCTGGGATCATGACACTTGCAGATGTATTGCCTTCACTGACAAGATTGTGTTGTTCCCTAGCCGTGGATTTGGGGGAAGGAATATGACAAGAATAGTCCATCTTTTATTGATGTCAAGGCCTGTGTATAGACTTCATGTTCATCTCAAGCCCATGTGGATGCTGGGAACAGAAACATCATGTCCCTCCCTCTACAGCCATTTGACTAAGCACTCTTCACGTTTCCCTCTTAAAATTTAAAGAGCATCTCTTGTTCCTTCAAGAGTGTTAATTGTATGCTGTTTAGCCAATGGATAGTTTGTAAGGCTTTTAAAAAGCTTGGTAAAAGAGAGCTCAAACTCTTCCAGGCTTCCAGTGATGTGGACATACCGCACTTTATCACTGATTTCCCAGAGCTCAGTCGGGGCCATTTCTTATATTCTTTGGCCTGAAACTCACAGGCCAAAGGCACTCATGTGTATGCATGAGTATATGAAGACCCTTACCATCTGTTTACACTGTCTTTTACTTCATACTTTCTATAACCTGATTGATGCTCTTCTAAATCAGGCTTTCGTGTGTGGTGATATATGTAATAGGACATTAAAGTACGTATTCCCTTTTGACTGTATGTATTCTACTTTCAAGATTTTTTTCTGACAAATACTTCTAAATGGAGAAAGCCACCTTACCAAATAGTATTATGTTAACTCAAATTGGAAACAATCTTAATATCCAAAATTAAGGGGAGTATTTAAGGTGATTTATTCCACTGGTGTTCCATACAGTCACTAAAAAATGATGGGGATAAAGAATGTGGACAACACAGGAAATGCTAAGGATACAATTCAGTGAAAAAAAAAGCAGAATATTGAATGATATCTCTACTATAACTATAGTGGAAAAAAACACCCAGATACTCAGAAGTAAAAGATTTTTAAAAGAACTTTCAACTTATCAACAGTAGTATATTAAGATAGTAAAGTTATGAGTTAACATTTTCTAAATTTTCCGTGATACCATTATTACTAGTTTTATGATGGAAAAATCATCTTTCCTCCTGTCTCCTGAAACACTTGAATCTTGGCTTTTGACTTTATGGTTTGTATGTCTTCAGGACTATAGTTTCTCTTTCTTTTCCATATTCTTTGGATTAAAAAAATCACAAATGATTTAATGTTGCATATTAAATCACTTAAACTTCTTGTTTCTTAGTGGAATTTTGGAGGGATATCCAAGAGGTTTCTAAGTCTGTGAAGAGACAGAGAAACCACCTTGAGCAGTCTTCATTGATGTGAGAAAGGGAAGAAGGCAAGAGAAGAAAGATACTGTTCACAGAGCATCCACAGTGCCCCAGGCCAGAGTAGTTTCCAGTCCTTCTATGCAGCATCCATTTCTTCACGAGCTGGACGCTGACCCCAGGCAACCTCTCAGCCTCATCTTGTGTGTCTTCCCTATTCACACCCCATTTCCTAGCCACACGCAGAGTGATCCCGTTCCCCAAGGCCTCATGCTGTTCCACATCTCTGTGTTTCTTTCCATGCTCTTCCCTCTGGTTAGGACGCCCTTGCTTCTCTGCATGGCTGAACCTGTTTGTTCTATAAGGCACCCCTCAAATGTCACTTCTGTCAATATGATGCTCCCACAGTTTGGCACTGCCTTCTCTGGGATTTCATAACGTTTGTTTCCATACCTCTTTTATACCACTTGCTACATCATAACTCGTTCCCCTCCTAAGCATTTAGGCTCTGCATGGTTGTGAACACAGCCCTGGCACAGTGCATGGCTCACAGGGGCACTCGGTGAATGTTTGTGGAGTGAGTGAGTGAATGAAAGACAGAGCAAAATATGCAGTCTGGTTTGAACTCTAGATCTTGGAAAACTCATTTATTCAACATTTAACTCCACTTTGTACAGGTATCTGGAAAAGCAAAGATCTCTGAAGAGCAGAGTTCCTTTTTCAAAAGAGACAGGAGAAATTCAGTGTACAGTACAACTATAATTCACTGGGTATATTGAGTGCCAAGCATTTTGACTCTTTGGTTGTGATTACTAAATGCCATTGGGATTTTACTTTACAACCTAAAAGTGGTTTTCTTTAAATGCAAGTAGTCACCCATTAGTGAAACCATAAAATCAACTTAATGGGTCACAGCAAGCATTTTTTAAATGGAGTTGAACAAGAAATATCAGAGTATATCACAGATAATATGGGTAAGCATCAATTCATGAAACTTTTTAATTAAATGTATTGTATATAATATACATATAATACTAGTTTACCAAGTATAATGCATTAATTACATCATAGTAAAAAAAAAGAAAGCCATTGATATTGTGTGACCATTTTAATCATCAGAACTCATACCTTTTAAAGTGTGAACTACCATTTCATTGTATGAATCTATACCATAATATATGAAAGTAAAAGTGTTAGTCACTCAGTCATGTCTGACTCTTCGTGACCCGATGGACTATAACCTGCCAGGCTCCTCTGTCCATGAAACTCTCCAGGCAAGAGTATTGGAGTGGGTAGCCATTCCCTTTTCCAGGGGATCTTCCTGACCCAGGGATTGAATCTGGGTCTCTTGCATCACAGATAGATTCTTTACTGTCTGAGCCATAATATATTTGACCTGATAATTTCAACTTTTGCTTTATTTTAAGGGCTTCCCTGGTGGCTCAGACAGCAAAGAATCTGCCTGGAATGTGGGAGACCCAGGTCCAGTCCCTGGATTGGGGAGATCCCCTGGAGAAGAGAATGGCTCCCTACCCACTTAGGTACTCTTGCCTGGAGAATTCCATGGACAGAGGAACCCGGCGGGCTACAGTCCATGTGGTTGCAAAGAGTTGAACTAACTAACACACACATTATTTTAAACTATATGATGGACATTGTTGTTGTTTAGCTGCTAAGTTGTGTCCGATTGTTTGCCACCCCATGGACTGTAGGCTGCCAGGGTCCTCTGTCCATGGGATTTTCCAGCCAAGAATACTGGAGCAGGTTGCCATTTCCTTTTCCAGGAGATCCCAAGGGATCTTCCCGACCCAGGGATCAAACTCACGTCTCCTGAATTGGCAGGAGGACTGAACCACCAGGGAATCCCAATGATCTGTAGCTAAATCTCTGTCTCATTTACTCAAATTCCATGAATTTCTTGGAGAAGAAAATGGCAACCCACTCCAGTGTTCTTGCCTGGAGAATCCCAGGGACAGGGGAGCCTGGTGGGCTGTGGTCTATGGGGTCACACAGAGTCAGACACGACTGAAGTGACTTAGCAGCAGCAGCAGCATGAATTGCTAGAAGTAGAATTTCTGAGTCATGAATATATAAAAATTTAAGGCTTTTGATGCATACTTTTAAATACCACCATCTCCCCTGAAAGACTGTTAGTTTTCACTTTTATCACTAACATGAAAGTTAGCACCTACTTTTGAAAAATTGTTTAAAATCCGTATAATTTTTAGTGAAGATCATATGCATGTATATGTACCCCTGTCACCTGTGTGAGGCTGGTAGTTGTTTGGACCCTGTACTTCTCTTCTGTGAAACTGGAAAATTGGCCATGGCTTCCTCATTACAGTCCTGTCTTCAGTCTCTTCCAACTCCAGTCAGCTTTCTGGTCTTTCTAGAATCGAGTTTTTCTTGACTGTCCCTCAGTAGTTGATTGCTGTATTCTTTGTATTCTCAAAGCGTGTGGCTCATCCTTCTCTTGCAGCACTCGTCATGTTATATGGGAGTTATTTTTGTCTTTTAGTGTCCTCTCTTCAATCCCCTCCAGGGTAGGGACTAAAAACTCTTCCTTCTTCACGTTTGTTTCTGCCCCAGAGTTCAATATATAGCACATACTGAGTAACTTTTCACTGAATGAATGACAGCGTCTTGTTTAATTGTGACCTCAGGACTGGTTCAGATTACATTAAAAATGGGCTGTACCATGCAACTGACTGTCTATGGGAGTCCAAAGGCAAAACTGGTTCAGAAAGGTCCAGATTCAAATCAGCCTGGAATCTGCTTGCTGCCTCGCCTCTGGAGTACCTCTGCTTAGTATGCTACTTGGATAGAGAGCAGTCCCTGCTCAGAGATGGCCTTGATTTGTTAGGCCATTGCTAACAGCTTGTTGGCTGGAGCTTCTCTATGCCATGTTTTTCCACAGGCCCAGAACCCTCAGCCTCTATAGAGGCTGCTGCAGGGCCTCCTTGATGTTGGTGTGCCAGCCTACGAGACAACAGTGCATTTAATCCCAGAAGCAAGGGAGCAGACATCATAGGCTATCCGGCTTAGCAGTCTGTCCTTCTGGGAAATGTCTGAACTAATAGTAGACATTGGGAAAAACCATTCTTAAAATCCCAATAAGAAGAAAAATGCTGAGTGGGGAGATGGACAGGCTCTGATTGTGTTGAGTATCTTATGTGTAGAGGCATTGTGGACTTTTACCCTCATGGATTTGATCCTTCTAACACATTAAAACATACTGTTAGTATCCTCTAATAGAAGATTTCATCATTCAACAGGTATTTCCTGTGAGGAAACGTTGGTCAGAGGTTACAAACTTCAATTATAACATAAATAAGTTCCAAAGATCTGAGGTACAGCATGGTGACTATAGTTAGTAATCTGTTTCATACTTGGAATTTGCTAAGAGAATAGATCTTAACACTGTGTGTGGTGTGTTCTTACCACACACAGTGAAAAAGTAACCCTGTGAAATTATGAATATGTTAATTAATTGTGACTACTTCATAATACATACATTTATCAAATTGTCACCTTGTGCACTTCAAATGTACACAATTTTGTCAATTAGACCTCAGTAAAGCCAGAAAAAAACCAAAACAGGCATTTCCTGAGCACCTACTATGTGTCACACTTTGTATTGGATATAACAGATGCAGAGAAGATTTAAGACCCAGTGAGGTCAGTGGCTAGTTAGTAAAACAGCTATAGAAAACTGGACTTCCAGCCTTGTCCCCACTTATCCAATCCCAGACCATTCTCTACTGCTGTAAATAAAGGCATAGTCTGGAACGTGAATATCACTCTTCAACTTAAAACCCTTTAATGGTTCCTCATTTTCCTCTGGGTAAAATTCAGGCTCCATAATATGTCCCTTTATAGTCTCTGCCTGCTCTCCTGGCACATCTTGTACCAGCAGCTTTGTTTCCATCCATAGGAGCCTC
This sequence comes from Bison bison bison, assembly GCF_000754665.1. Taxonomy (NCBI): domain Eukaryota; kingdom Metazoa; phylum Chordata; class Mammalia; order Artiodactyla; family Bovidae; genus Bison; species Bison bison. The sequence goes on along the minus strand of NW_011494765.1, from coordinate 1,156,149 downwards.
CAGATGCTTCTGGTTCAGTGTGTCCCAAAAGGGCAGGTCGATAGCCAGTTTACGAATGGAGATTGTTTATCCAGCCAAAGTTTTTTGGATGTGTGCTCAAGTGTGTTGGACCATAGGAACATGGAGATGTACAAGAAACAGTCACTGTTCCTGGAAAAGGAGAGACGAGCATACTGGGAGGCGGGAATGGAATGCATTGAAGCTGGAGGTGTGAACAAAAGGGTAATGTGTTTGGGCAGGGAATAATAGTTTAGTCCAGCTGGAGCACAGGGTGTGTGTTTGGGAAGGACAAAAGATGAAACTAAAGAAGTAGATGGAAAAGATCATATGGGAACTGGTCTTCTGTCATAAAAACAAGTTTGGACTTCATATTTTGGGCAGTGGGAATCTACTAAGGTAGTTAGGTCAGGAATGATACGATAGATAGTAGATAGAATCTACTGCACTGCAGACTAAGGGGTTGGACCCAACCTCTTCTTGCTTCTCTGGTTCTTAGAATCTGGCCAAGTTCTCTCCACCCCAAATCTGACATCGGACTTGGGTCAGGGGACAGTTTGCTGAATAGAACTCTTATCAGCATCACCATTATCCAGTCATTCATTGCTTGTGCTTTAGGGGATTATCTATAGGTGTCTGCTCTGTGCTCGACCACTCTCCATGACAGTGTCCACTCCATGACTTGTAAATTTCATGAAAGAAGGGAAGGTATGTCGTGATCCAGAGGGCCTTTCCCTGAGTGTGTGTGTATGATTTGTCAACAATCGAGTATTTTATGGGAGTTTATGGGGCTTCATTAAAGATGCTGGAGCAGGAGCTCTGTGGGACATCAGAAGAGACCTTGGCAATAAACCACAACTCCACACTCTGGAATGCAGTAAATGTTTAAGAGACTTCCTTCCTTTCATTACTGAATTTTACTTTACTTTTATACCAGTAAAGAGTTGTGTTTTATTGGTTGAAATTTCTTGATTCCGTTTTCCCCAGGTCTGTTTAAAAGCTACATTTTATCTTTGAGGATGTTTGGCTCGTGGTAGAGGAAGTGCTGCCAGCGAATTCAATTAACTGGCAGAGCTCACAGATATTGTACACGGATTTCTTTTTTTTCCTTCTTTTTCACAACTGCTACATAAACACAGCTGGGTTTAATATTTGTCGTAACAAAGATTTAACTTGAATCATCTTACTCTGGGTAATTAATGCTTGGAATCTCGGCTACTTCTTCGTTCATTTGTGATCTCCTGCATTTCTTGACTCCGGCTATCTAGATAATGAAGTTTGCTTCTCTAGGTCTTTGCCCTGCCTTAAAACTGCTTAATATTTGGCCGTTCCTACTAGAGAGCAGATGCTTTTCTTTGCAAGAATTGAATTTCTGTCAGCTCTTTTATGCATCATGTGTTTGGAACTGTAAGTGGATCAAGTTGTTCATCACAGCAGGGACACTGTGAAACACATCTATTATATATACTTCCCACCCTCCCTTCTTGTTTTTTTTGTGTTTTCTTTTTTTCTCCCCTGAGGAGGTGGAGATGCCCAGATCCCCTTGGGAGATATCTCAGTCTGTGTGGATATATCCATGTGATCCACCAGGGATCCAGCCTGGCTGCATTCCTAAGCATGGAAATCTGTATCCATTCAGCCCAGGATTGTTGCAGAGACAAATCCTACTTTTTCCTTTGTAAACACCAAGCACTTCATTAACTCTTAAGCAAAGACTCTGATGCTGGGAAGGATTGAGGGCAGAAAGAGAAGGGGGCGGCAGAGGATGAGATGGTTGGATGGCATCACCGACTCAATGGACATGAGTGTGAGCAAACTCCCAGAGATAGTGAATGACAGAGGAACCTGGTGTGCTGCAGTCCATGGGGTCACATAGAGTCAGACACGATGAAGCAACTGAAAAACAACAGCAGCAGCAGCGACACATATGTTTGGGTCAATAAGCTTAGCATAATGAGTGACATTTCAGTCATTGATGCCCTAGAAAAATGTTAATTGTGAGCCCATTATTTTTTATGCTAAAATAATGGCTTGGGTAGTTTTTTGGCTTTGGAGTTGGGTTAGTATGGAAGAGTAGTCACCACCTGTTAGGCTCCTACTGTGTGCCAGGCACTGTGGTAGAGGCTTTGAAAATTTTGACATTTAATCTACATAACAATCCTGAGGGCAGGGGGGAGGTACTTTACCCCTTTTTTGATAAATGAAGGGAAGAAGTAAAGAAGATGCCTTGCAGCTGAGTCAGAATTTGAACTCAGGGTTTGCCAGACATACATTCTTTGGTTGATCAATCAAGGCCTGGATTTATTACACGTTTATTACATGCAGCCATTTCTCCATTTGGATTGTCCCATTCCACATCAGTCTCAGGCCAGACATTTGGCTTTTATGAACACCTTTGTATACATCTAAATATGAACTATTGGTGATGATTGGAATCATTTGTTTAGTTTTCCTTTTTCCATCAGAGCTCAATGCAAATACAAGCCAACTTCCCTAAGCAATCTTCCATGTCTTGTAGTTTTCATTTTGTGAATTTCAATCCCTAGATTCAACTTTGAGCAGATAGCTGAGAATTCCAAATCTACATAATTTAGTGTGTCTATGGGCTGCCGTCTATGGGGTCGCACAGAGTCGGACACAACTGAAGCGACTTAGCAGCAGCAGCACACAGCTTTGAAAAGCAGGAATCTTGATGTTTCTACTGTGGTATGCTGATCTTTTGGGTCTCTGATAATGCTGGGGGCAAAAGTGTATTTTTGTGCATTTTTAATCACTATCATTCAATTTGAGGGAGTTCTTATGGGACATTCCCATGTCTGGCTGAAAAACTGCTGATCTGTAGAATTAATTATAGTTAAATGGAAAGGTGACTTTTGCTCATGAAGAAAGTCAGTCTCTTAGTAAACATTTTTAGTTATGATTAACTTTAGTCTTCCTCCAAATACTTTTCATTAGAACCAGGCATGTGTCCTGATTCATTAGAACTAGAGTAACCACTTTATTTCTAATCTTCAGTCAATTTTGTTGTTGGAAGATGTTGGTTTGTATTTTTTTTTAATTGGTGAAGGATATGTTGTAAAAAAACATGTATTATAACTTTCCTTTTACAAGTGTGTATCTGTCTTTTCAAAGGTAACTTGCATTTGTATTTTGTGCCTTGTGTTTGCAAGAGAATGGTTCTTGGTTTATTCATGTTGACAACTGAAAAGCCTTAGACCTAATTAAAAGAATTTCCATGAGCACCTTTACTGAACCATTTCATTACGCAGCACTGCACAGATTGCGTTGTGAAACATGGTGATAGTTTAAATCTGACCTTTAAACCTAAACTGCCAGAAGTATGGGGGAGAAAACCCTTCTTTGAAAATACTCCGTGGATACATACATACATAGGCATACATGCAGGCACACATTTGGATAGAGATAATCTTTTTATTGAATGACCACCTAATACTATAAATACACATTTACTTTGAGCTCAAATCTTATACCCTCTTTCAGTGTTCAGCTGCATTCATTGTGTGTGTATGTGTGTGTGGTGTGTTAAAACTAAATTGTTTTTTAAGGAAAACAAAGACAATTTCTTCTGCTTCAGGCAAAAAAAAAAAAAGGTGTTTGGAGGAAGATGAATATTACAAATAGACAAATGCAGAAATTTTTGCTGCTGGTGTTTCCATTTACAATGCTGAGGTATTAGGATTAACTGCGCAGGGAGGGGGCTGGAGTGCACTGTGAGCACATGACTGCTCCTGTGCTTTATTTGGCAGATAGTAGAAATGGGCCTTTTCGTTTTAAAATTGTACTTTTTTACTCCAAGAATGTCATCCTGAGGACTTGATAGTTTCTTCTCAGGCTGCTCAACAAAGCCATTATAGCTTGTAGTGAAGTAGCCACTCACATAATGAAAATTGATCTTTTTGTCTGTCAAAAAGCTGCTTAGAATTGTAATGCTTGCCTCTAACTTTCTGACTTAATACTTGGCCCATGAGATGTCAGGAGAGACAGAGGGAGCAGAAACCTGGGCCCCTGGGGTCATAGCCAGCCCCAGCTTGGAGCTCCACATAACTAGCACAGTCCCCACTCCCCCATGGAGAACCAGGCTCTTTGAGGGGAAAATGGGATGCAGAAGAAGCAATTAAAGCCAACCGAGGTCAAGGTACAACCATGTTCTCAAGCAAGAAACAGAAAAGCAAGGAATGAAAGGAAGCAATAATGGAGATATATTCAGCTGTGGAAAAAATAAACCAGTATTGTGGACAAATCTTATTTGCTTGTCTAAAAAATCCTGGCAGCAGTGAGAATTAATGGAATAGCACAGACTTTGGAGTAAGACACATTTGTACTTGACTTTGGCCTCTGCCCCTGGCTCTGTTGTCTGTGTGACTTGGAGCTAAGGTTCACTTTTCTCATCTGTATAGTGGGGATAACCATCCCCCTAGCCTTCTTGTTCTGAAATTTTAATGCAGTGCTGGGTATGAAAACACCTACCATGGCTTTTGGTACCTAGTAGAGTGCTTGATAAATACTAATTCTTATTCCTTTTTCCTGGTTTTCCCAGAAACTATTACTCAGAAAAAGGGGAGTGAGATTGCCTTTACACATCAAAACTTTTTACTTCAAACTTGCGACAAAAACTAAGGCACTAACAGATGTACCGTACCATTTTCAATGTCCACGTGAAGGCAGCAGAGGAGCCAATGTATGTGTGCCCCTGAGGATGGGAAAACAAGGAAATAATTCCCTCTCCCCTCTCCAGACCCACATGTTCCCCAGGAGATCTTATAACAAAGCCTTGATGTCTAGTTTATTCAGGAAAGGAAGAATCCATTTGCCTTAATCCTTAAGGGCTATTTTTTAAAGGGGAAGAGAAAGTAATTCTGTTGCCCCTCTTACAGCTGATGATAGGTATCTGATTTGTCACACACACACACACACACAAAAAACTTTAAACTCTAGTTCTGACACTGAGTGGTTAATGCAAGAAGTGGGGCCCCCTGCACAGGCTAACTTGAGTCAGACTTTGAGAAGAGCTGTATCTCTGCTTGCAGTGTTATGCCAGCACTGAGGGTGGCCATGGTCCTTGCCTCCCTAGAACCTCAGTCTTATGGAAGAGACAGACATTGATGGACTGTCACACAATGCATCGTTACATTGCTGTTTGTCTCTAAAGGAAAGGATACTTTTAGAGTATTTGACAAGGGAACCTTGATTTAATCTGAGAGAGTCAGACTGAAGCTGTGTTATTGAGCTAAGACTGGAAGGATGAGCAGGAGTTAATCTAGGCCCTGGGATGTCCAGTATGGTAGCTAATATTCACATGTGGCTATTTAAATTTAAATAGATTGAAATGAAATAAAATGCAGTTCCTCACGGAGCAGCTACATTTCAAGTGCTCCTTAGCAGCTATTATATTGGACAACACAGGTGGTGGATTATTTGTGGAAAGGCCTATTGCATGGTGCTGAATGCTAGGCCAGGGTGATGTTGGTGAGAACACTCCAGATAGAGGAGTTAGCTTATCCAAACATCCTGAGGTGTGAGAGGGGCCTGGGCGACTGGAGCCCAGTGGGGTGGCTGAAGCCATGGAGGGGGTGCAGGAGCCGCAGTTCTGAAAAAGGCTGGAGTCTTGCAGGCTCGACTTCAGTCTTTATCCTCAGAGCAGTGGGGAAGCTGCTGAAAGATCTGAAGTTGCCAGCACTGACAGAAAGAGGTGAATAGGAGTGTTTTAGAGGTGACAGGTGACTAGCATACCATCCTTATTGCCTCTAGCCCAACAAGTTGCAACCTAGTGATGAAGAAAGACACCTGTATTTGTTGAATGCTGATATGAATTGTAAGCATTGTCTTCATCACAGTGGGAAGGAAGATATGTCAGCTGCTGGTTATACAAAAAAGCCAAAGATGACTATACAGTCAGCAAAAACAAGACCAGGAGCTGACTGTAGCTCAAATCACGAACTCCTTCAGATCATGTGGTTCAGATCATGAACTCCTAATTGCCAAATCCAGACTTAAATTGAAGAAAGTAGGGAAAACCACTAGGCCATTCAAGTATGACCTAAATCGAATCCTTTATGATTATTCAATGGAAGTGACAAATAGATTCAAGGGATTAGATCTGATAGAGTGCCTGAAGAACTATGGGTGGAGGTTTGTGACATTGTACCGGAGGCAGTGATCAAGACCATTCCCAAGAAAAAGAAATGCAAAAAGGCAAAATGGTTGTCTGAAGAGGCCTTACAAATAGCTGAGAAAAGAAGAGAAGCTAAAGGCAAAGGAGAAAAGGAAAACTATACCCATCTGAGTGCAGAGTTCCAAAGACTAGCAAGGAGAGATAAGAAAGCCTTCCTAAGCAATCAATGCAAAAAAAATAGAGGAAAACAATAGAATGGGAAAGACTAGAGATCTCTTCAAGAAAATTAGATACCAAGGGAACATTTCATGCAAAGATGGGCACAATAAAGGACAAAAACAGTATGGACCTAACAGAAGCAGAAGATTTTAAGAAGAGGTGGCAAGAATACACAGAAGAACTATACCAAAAAGATCTTCATGACCCAGATAACCACGATGATGTGATCACTCACCTAGAGCCAGACATCCTGGAATTCGAAGTCAAATGGGCCTTAGGAAGCATCACTATGAACAAAGCTAGTGAAGGTGATAGAATTCCAACTGTGCTATTTCGGTTCCAAGAAGATGATGCTCTTAAAGTGCTGCACTCAATATGCCAGCAAATAATGGAAAACTCAGCAGTGGGCTTTCTGCTGAGGACTGGAAAAAGGAACTGGAAAAGGTCAGTTTTCGTTCCAATCCCAAAGAAGGGCAATGCCAAAGAATATTCAAACTACCACACAATTGCATTCACTTCACATGCTAGCAAAGTAAAGCTCAAAATTCTCCAAGCCAGGTTTAAACAGTGCATGAACTGAGAACTCCCAGATGTTCAAGCTGGATTTAGAAAAGGCAGAGGCACCAGAGATCAAATTGCCAACATCTGTTGGATCATAGAAAAGGCAAGAGAATTCCAGAAAAATATCTGCTTCATTGACTATGCTAAAACCTTTGACTGTGTGGATCACAACAAACTGTGGAAAATTCTTCAAGGCATGGAAATCACCTTACCTGCCTCCTGAGAAACCTGCATGCAGGTCAAGAAGAAACAGTTAGAAATGGCCATGAAACAACAGCTTGGTTCAAAATTGGGAAAGGAGTACATCAAGGCCATATATTGTCACCCTGCTTATTTAACTTATATGCAGAGTACATTATGCAAAATGCCAGCTGGATGAAGCACAAGCTGGAATCAAGATTGCCAGGAGAAATATGAATAACCTCAGATATGCAGATGACACCCCCCTTATGGCAGAAAGCGAAGAGGAACTAAAGAGCCTCTTATTGAAAGTGAAAGAGGAGAATGAAAAAGCTGGCTTAAAACTCAACATTCCAAAAACTGAGATCATGGCATCCGGTCTACTCAATTAATGGCGAATAGATGGGGAAACAATGGAAACAGTAACAGACTTTATTTTTTATGACTCCAAAATCACTGCAGATGGTGACTGCAGCCATGAAATTAAAAGATGCTTGCTCCTTGAAAGAAAAGCTGTGACCAACCCAGACAGTGTATTAAAAATCAAAGACATTGTTTTGCCTACAAATGTCTGTATAGTCAAAGCTGTGGTTTTTCCAGTAGTCATGTATGGTTGTGAGAGCTGGACCATAAAGAAGGCTGAACACCAAAGAACTGATGCTTTTGAAGTGCGGTGTTGGAGAAGTCTCTTGAGAATCCCTTGGACTGCAAGGAGATCAAACCTGTCAATCCTAAAGGAAATCAGTCCTGAATATTCATTAGAAGGACTGATGCTAAAGCTGAAGCTCCAATACTTTGGCCATCTGATGCGAAGAACCAACTCATTATAGAAAAGACCCTGATGCTGGGAAAGATTGAAGGCAGGAGAAGAGGATGACAGAAGATGCGATGGTTGGATGGCATCACTGACACAATGGACATGAGTTTGAATAGGCTCCGGGAGTTGATGATAGACAGGGAAGCCTGGCGTGCTGCAGTCCTTGGGGTCCCAAAAAGTCGGACATGACTGAGCAACTGAACAGCAACAACAAATGATGATGATGATGATGATGATGATGAATTCAATGGGAGAAGCCCCTCTGGAGTAGTATTAAGCTAACTTATGGCTGGCCTGGGGGTGCTTGACTACAATCTCATAGGAGCTGGGCCCTGGTCATGTGTAACTCTGTTCCCAGCACGAGATGTGCAAGCATCTTTTAATTTCTCCAGCATGGGGCCTGCAAAGATTAGGCATCAACCAAAGTAACAGACTAATGTGCCCTGAGAAAGAGCTATTTGGTCTGACAGAGAGAATTACAGAAAGTCAGCGGCTTTTTAATTTTTTTCTAATAGAAAAGTTTTGTTAGAGAATGACATAAAGTGTATCCAGGCTTAGGGACAGTTCTGAGGCCCCTGAAACTGAGCAAAAGATAATGTTGGAAACAGAGCTGGAGCCAGAGCCATAGAAGGCTTTGAATATTGTGCTAAGGAATTTGGACTTTATATGTTAACACCATGGAGTCACTGAAAATTTTAGAGGAAGGGAGTGATATGTTCAGCTTCTCATTTTAGGTAATTCATAGCAAAGGATGGATTAGACCAGGAAGAAAACGGGGGAAGCGCCACCAGTTGAAAAGATTGATGCAGTAGTCCAGGTACTAACCAACCAAAGCACAAAGCCAGGCAGTTTGCTGCGTCTGTTTTCCATTTGCATCTATCATATTTTAATCCTCACAATGTATGTGTTACAAATACCTCAATTTACAGCAAACGCACTGAAGCTCAGAAAGATTAAGAAAGTAAGGAAAGCTAATTTCTAATCTTAGGCATTTGTGACTCAAGCTCTACATCTACTGCCTGAGGAGTGCGTTAGGGATAGAGGACCAATGAAGCCAAGAGGCCCAGAGGTAGAGCCTGCAGTGACCAGAGCAAACAAGAGGGTGCAGGATGGGGTGGTCTGTGTTGCATATGTTCCTGGACGTGTGGCATGTGCAGTGCCGAGGATGACTGGTGCAGGTGTCCACTTTAATTGACTTAGTCACCAGAGCTTCATTTTCCTTGCAGTTTTGGTTGCAGTCTTAGTGATGGTCTTCTGCAAAAGGGAAGTGGATGAGTATCCACTTCTCCCCCAATCCTTCTCAGTCCAGACCAGTTCTTCTAATGATCAGTCACTGAAGAACGTAATCCTAGACTTTCCTCCAAGCAAGGAGGCTCAACCACTGGAAATGCCTTTCAAAATGTCGAAACACTCGTTCATCTGTTCTTTTATTTAGCAAAAAGTGCTGGATGATAACCCTGGGCCAAGTACTGCGGGAACACTGCTGGCCCTTTTAGGAACTCTAGTAGGAAAGGTGGTAGACACTGCAGTTCACGGACACATCACCTACCAGTCCAGGGGGCCCAGACAGGACGTCGTTAAGCCTGTCTTAGTGGTCAGGGAGAGCTTCACAAAGGAGGGGACATCTGGATTCCCGCTTTCCCTTAACCCAAGGCAATGTTTAATTTGACTGTTAAAGAGAAACACTTCATTTGAATTCTTCATTATAAAAGTAACATGCTTTTTTATAAAGGATAATCAAAGCAATCAAAAGTGCATCAAGTAGAAAGTGAAAGTATCTCCACATGGTTAGTTTGATCCTTGGCATTTTATATTCTTACTACCTGTATATAAACAGCCATATATAAAAATGACTTTATGTCTTTATATATATTTCTGAATGATTCATAGTATATGTATTGCTCTGTAACTTATATTTTCCCCTCATTTGGGAGTAGTTTGTGAACATCTTTTCATGTTACTTCATAAAGTACTGCTACACTTCTTTTAGCAGCTATGTGGTATTTCGAGGATGTGGTATAATTTATTTAATAGGTCCCATACTCCGGAGAAGGCAATGGCACCCTACTCCAGTACTCTTGCTTGGAAAATCCCATGGACGGAGGAGCCTGTTAGGCTGCAATCCATGGGGTCGCTAAGAGTTGGACACGACTGAGTGACTTTACTTTCACTTTTCACTTTCATGCATTGGAGAAGGAAATGGCAACCCAGGCCAGTATTCTTGCCTGGAGAATCCCAGGGACGGGGGAACCTGGTGGGCTGCTGTCTATGGGGTCGCACAGAGTCGGACACGACTGAAGTGACTTAGCATAGCATAGCATAGGCCCCTACTCATGGATACTTACATGGTCTTTCAAAGAGTAAATAGATGTTCATGAGTGGGACAGCAAGGGACCAGGGACAGTTCCATCTGAGTTGTCAGCATGTGTTTGGGCTGGAGAGTAGTATATGCTTCTAGATAGCAATTCAGTGTAAGTCAAGTATCCGTTAAGTGGGGCCAAAGGAAGCAAGGCCATTTGAAGAAAGCGTCACAGACTGCTCTGAGGAGTTGGAATGTTTTTCTGCAAGTGGTGATGGCCAAGAGTGGGGGCACTGAAGGACTTTGACAGAAATCAGATTCATATGTTTCTGAGAATACTAGAACAGCTATGGATAGATGGCACTGAGGGAAAACTGAAGCCAGCCCATCTAGGAAACAACTCCACTGATCAGAGAGGATGGGCAGAGTGGAGCAGCGCAGGGCCAAGGTCATGGACACTGAGAGATTCTGAGTATATTGGGGGAGGAGGAGATAACATGTGGAGAATGGTTCTGGGAAAAGAAGGAGAAGAAAGGGATATAACGTCTGAATCTAGCCTGGGAGACTGGTTGGAGGATGCTGTGCTACCCAAGATGGGAGAAGAGGAGGAATGGGAGAGCTAAGAAGCTTACCAGTTCAATTCTGTACTCTCTTCCCTTTGTTTTCTGTCTCCCTCCTGATACCTCATTACCCTCACTGGCTTTTCTGTCCCCCCCCAGATTATGCCAGATGATCCCTGATGTTAATGATTTGACCAGCATCTGCAGGAGCACTCAGAGCAAGTTGGGTTTTAGACAACTGTGGGTTATTTAAGCTTCAGATTTTCCTTCCTCGCTTTTATTTAAAGGACAGAATGTTATCACCAGTTATCAGATGCGCATATACTTGAAGTTTCAAATTTTGAAGTGCTGACAAAAGCTTCTCCTTGTTTCAGGGTGAGGAGAGGTCTTCAGAAGTCTTGGCCTAAGTGGTCACAGGGGCACCGGGAACCCAGGACTGCTTGGCTGGTTTCAGAGCAGCTGGGGCTAGCAGGAAGGCACACACTCCTATTTGCTCAGTTACAATCAGCAACGACTTCTTTGTGCAAAATGGTAATGAGGCCATTAGGAGAGGCTCACCTGAAGTGCAGCCCTGTGAGTCCAAGGTAATTAAACACCTCCCGAATGAAAGGGAAAGGCCAGGGAAGGTTAAGTGAGGAATAATCTGCAGCACAGGTGGCCCAAGGGCTTTGAGGAGCCAAAAGAGTGACACCAGCTTGCACTATTTCAAAGGATGGAAATGTCACCCTCGTTCCTTAGAAAGGCAGAATTTTTATTATTTGGAGGGTGGGAAGTGAGCAATATTTTTAACATGTTAATAAAACATGTTTTTTTCTTATATTGCTATTTCAAGTTGGAGGCCCATGGCAGTCCACCGGGCACCAGGTGGCCAGTGCTGCTTCTTGTGGGCTCTCACCACATGAATGGGCTCTGGGACTCATGAGTCCCAGAATAGGGGTGGGAGGGGGGGGGG
>NW_011494765.1:1143712-1144331 GCF_000754665.1 Bison bison bison | reverse complement strand
AAAAATAGAAATGACCCAGATGCCCTTCAGTTGATGGAGATGCATAAAATGTGCTCTTTCCATATGATGAAATATTATTCACCTGTGAAAAAGAATGAAGTACTAATAAGTGCCACAGTGTGGATGAAATATGTTTATAATGAGCACTAGGCTAAGTATGGAAAGAACACATTTTATGTTTCTCCATCAGCTGATCGGCATCTGCGTCATTTCTGTATATGCTTTTATGTGGAGACAGCAAAGATTTTGAGAAACAAACGTGGACAATGGACAATGGACTGGTTCAAAATTGGGAAAGGAGTACATCAAGGTTGTATGTTGTCACCCTGCTTATTTAACTTACATGCGGAGTACATCATGCAAAATGCTGGGCTGGATGAATCACAAGCTGGAATCAAGATTGCCAGGAAAAATATCAACAACCTCAGATATGCAGATAATACCACTTTAATGGCAGAAAATGAAGAGAAACCAAAGAGCCTGTTGATGAAGGTGAAAGAAGAGAATGAGAAAGCTGGATTAAAACTCAGCATTCACAAAACTAAGATCATAGCATCTGGTCCTATCACTTCATGGCAAATAGCTGGGGAAAATGTGGAAATAGTGACAGACTTTATAT
>NW_011494765.1:1141131-1143612 GCF_000754665.1 Bison bison bison | reverse complement strand
GAGGGGTGGGGGCGAGTCACGATAAACAGAATATTTACAACCAGGTGTGGAGATAGGCTCCAAGCTGCTTCCAGAGGAAAACTGATTTCCTTGGCCCACCTCTGCATGGAGATGCAGTGGCTACCCCATCAACACATGTTCCCATCCCTTTTGGCTTAGCCAAGAAGGAGATCACCCTGCCTACACACACTGGATTTTCGAAGCATGTGGTTTGCCCCTGTAGCAGCGGCACAGGGTTTCTTCCCCCAAGTACAGTAACACAGATTGTTTTTATCTTAAAAGATCTAGCAGTGTATTTTTGCCATTTGGTTTCTGGCCTCAAAATCTCTGCTGTCTGCACATAAAAGCTTATACATGAATGTATAAGCAGAGATTTTACCTTGCCAAAAAAGGTCCATATAGTCAAAGTTATGGTTTTTCCAGGAGTCATGTATGGATGTGAGAGTTGGACCATAAAGAAGGCTGAGTGCCAAATAACTGACGCTTTCGAACTGTAGTGTTGGAGAAGACTCTTGAGAGTCCCCTGGACTGCAAGGAGATCAAACCAGTCAATCCTAAAGGAAATTAAACCTGAAAATTCATTGGACGGTCTGATGCTAAAGCTCCAATACTGTGGCCACCTGTTGCAAAGAGCTGACTCATTGGCAAAACCCTGATGGTAGAAACGATTGAGGGCAAGAGGAGAGGAGGGCAACGAGATGAGATGATTGGATGCCATCACTGACTCAATGGACATGAGTTTGAGCAAATGAGTATGAGAGATAGTGAAGGACAGGGAAGCCTGATATGCTGCAGTTCATGGGGTAGCAAAGAGTCAGACACGACTTAGTGACTGACCAACAGCAACAACACTGCTAAGTGAAAGAAGCCAGTCACAAGAAGGACCGTATAGTATATGGTTCCATTTATATGGAATGTCCAAAAGAGGCAGATTCATGGAGACGAGATGTGGATCAGGGGTTATCTAGGACTGGGGTAAGGGAGAAGGGGACAAGAGGAATGGGGAGTAAGAAGTGCCTACCAATAAGCTGGATTCTCTTTTTTGGGGTGATGAAAGTATTCTAGAATTTAGTAATGATAGTTGTACAACATTGTCACTGTACTTAAACTTCTGAATTATACATTTTCAATGAATGAATTTTATAATATGTAAAATATATCTTAATAAGCTATTACAAACCCCTTGTCAGAAGCCTGGGGCTTCTGACAAGAAATAATGTCCATGGAATGTTTCAAAAGTGAGTATAATCCATCCCAGATTCTTAATATTTTTATGTTCACAGGCACCTTTAGGAACCTGAATATAGCTGTACAGCCTACACCCAGAAAAAAAATCATTACTCATTCATGTTAAAAAAAATTTTGTTGATAATTCATGGACCACCTGCATCTAATTTCCTATTTGACCTTAAAATTTTACCCTAGATCTTATCCATCAATAATGTCAGGCCATTAGGTAGTCCTATATCTAAGTCCCATACAGATTCCTAAATTGCGCTCTTGATATATCACCTGTACACTTAAAAACAGTTGTTAGCTTTACATTTATCTCAAAGTCAGGGGAAAATTCCTTAATGTATTCAATTCTTAACCCCAGCCCTTCCATTTTTCTCATTTTAAGCTATCTTCTCCACCTTCTCTCAAGTGAAGCCACAGTTCTCCCTAGTCTCTGAACTCCTCTGCACTATAGTGTCTTTACAGATGCTGATCCCCAAGTTTGGTACACTGTTTCTTCCATTCCTTGTGAATTAACTGCTTCAGCTCATCCTTCAGATCTCAGTATAAGCCTGTTTCTCTCCACAAAGGCTTCCTTGACCTCCTTGGTGAGCTCTAGCACAGGCTCATCATGGTAGTAATATCACATGTATTGGTATTTTCCTCACAAGAGTATAAGTTTAAGTTTTTGCTGTCTGGTTTTGCTCACCATTGTATCACCATTGTTTCAAGGCTACCAAGTTGCCTGATTCCAGGGGCAATTTTCACATGGAACACAGTGTGAGTGGTGTGCCCAGAAGCTGTGCAGTATGGCATCCTGAGATGAATGGCTTATTGGAAACAGCCTGGGAGGGTTGATCTTGTCTCTGACTTTGAGGGTAACAACTGTCAGCTCACACAATCTTTCCTACATTGAGGATTCAGGAAAAATCTCTTTCAGTTCTCATCTTCAGTAAATTTTGTGTTTATTTGTACAACTGTTTTGACCCAAAGAATTCCACAGCTTCTCATGTTTTCCTTTTTGCTTTGACGGCTAGGAGGCTCAACTCAAATTTGAAGTCTACTTCTACCTATTATGTAAGACCTGATGTTCAGTTCAGTTCGGTCACTCAGTTGTGTCCAACGCTTTGGAACCCCATGGACTGCAGCACGCCAGACCTCCCTGTCTATCACCAACTCCCAGAGTTTGCTCAAACTCATGTCCATCGAGTCAGGGATGCCATCCAACCATCTCATCCTCTGTTGTCCCCTTCTCCTCCTGCCTTC
>NW_011494765.1:1135409-1140748 GCF_000754665.1 Bison bison bison | reverse complement strand
CTCTTTCACTTTCATCAAGAGGCTCTTTAGTTCCTCTTTGCTTTCTGCCATAAAGGTGATGTCATCTGCATATCTTTCACTTTCATCAAGAGGCTCTTTAGTTCCTCTTTGCTTTCTGCCATAAAGGTGATGTCATCTGCATATCTTTCACTTTCATCAAGAGGCTCTTTAGTTCCTCTTTGCTTTCTGCCATAAAGGTGATGTCATCTGCATATCTGGGTTATTGATATTTCTCCTGGAAATCTTAATTCCAACTTGTGATCATCCAGCCTGGCATTTTGCATGATGTACTCTGCATATAAGTTAAATAAGCAGGATGACAATGTACAGCCTTGACGTACTCCTTTCACAATTTGGAACCAGCCCATTGTTCCATGTCCAGTTCTGTTGCTTCTTGATCTGCATACAGATTTCTCAGGAGCAGGTAATGTGGTCTGGTATTTCCATCTGTTTAAGAATTTTCCACAGTTTGAAAACATAAGACCTGATGGCTTATGTTTATATACTAAATCTATACCTGACTTATTCTTTTTCCATTGCCATGACTTTGTCTTTTTTATGTTAATCTGTTGCATGCATATCTATAAGATGTATGTGTGTTTCTGTACATCTATATAATGACTGTTCCTTTAGAGTATGAGTTTTATAATAATATATATTATATATACTTTATGGGGGCTTCCCTGGTGGCTCGGTTGGTAAAGAATCCACCTGCGATGTGGGAGACGTGGATTTGACCCCTAGGTTGAGAAGATCCCCTAGAGGAGGGAATGGCAACTCACTCCAGTATTCTTGCCTGCAGAACTCCCATGGGCAAAGGAGGCCGGTGGGCTGTAGTCCATAGGGTTGCAAAGAGTCAGACACAACTGAGCAACTAAGCACACATCTTTATGGAGTGGATTGTCGTACCCTCCTCAAAGGAATCTTCCCAGCCCAGGGATCGAACCCAGGTGTACCACATTGCAGACAGATTCTTTACCGACTGAGCCACCAGGAAGCCCAAGAATACTTCTTGAATACTACTGGAATGTGTAGCCTGTCCTTCTCCAGGGGATCTTCCCGACCCAGGAATAGAACTGGGGTCTCCTGCATTGCAGGGAAATATAATTTATAATACATTTGATAAATATTTGGGGTATGAGGTATATAATAATATATACTGTATTATGTGTTATAAATAAGCCATTTATTTCTAATATTTGTAAGTAATCTAAAGAGGAAATAGAATTGGAACTAAAAAAATTTGTATAGTTTGGCCTCAGATTATAAGATTTCAATTCATAATTCCAACTTGACCACTTCTTTGGTTTGTTACTAGGCATGTAATCTAATCTCTCTGAGACTGTTAATACCCTTGTAAGATAGGAACAGAATCCCTTTTCTATAGGATTGTTGAAAGAATTAAGTACAGAAATTTATGTGAAAGCAATTACCTGACACATTAAAACTGCTTAGAAAGTGATTTTGTTTTTGTTTTTCTTAGATATGCACTAATAAGAGCAACATTTATTTACATTTCAAAAACCTGCCCTAATCCTGAATGTGTGTATGCTCTCCCAGTAGCCGAGGTGTCAGATCCACCCCCTCCCCAGGGTTTTCTAAAGCTCTGTGCGCATGAGGGATAGCCATCGTCCTCCCACCCTGCCCTCAGCCTGTATCTCTTTTCTGTCATCAGATCTCTTCCTTGAAGAGCCGGCTGAAGAAGGTGTCCACGACAACTGGCGATGGTGTGGCCAGAGCCTTCCTCAAGGCCCAGGCCGCTTTCTTCGGCAGCTACCGAAACGCTCTGAAAATCGAGCCGGTGAGTAGCTTCTTGGCATGTCACAAGTCCATGTTTGGTCAGGGCCACAAGAAACTTGCTAGTCATCTTGCTGTTGAATTCACCAAAGGAGGTTGTGTGTGTGTGTTTGGTGGAGACGGAAAAGAGTGCTCCCCTCATGCTACCTCTTAGCACAAGGAAGCTGCGCTGCCCCGAGTGGAGGACTGTCTGCTCCTGTGGATGTTAGGACCCCTCCCTTCCCTGGACAGCAGCACCCTCTGCGGGTCACAGTGCTTAGCAGTGTACACATCTGCTCTAACTGAGAAGTCCTGGTAAGCCTGTGGGGTAGCAGTGATCATCTTCACTTGACAAATGGGGAAAGTGAGGCTCACAGAAACAATGACTTGCTAACCAGTGGAAGAGCCAGGTAGGTTGTCCCAAAGCCCATGCTTCCCTCTGTGCCTCACTGCCCTTTTCTTGCAAAGGAACCTCTTCTCCACACTTGAGAGAGCAGAGTATCCAGAGGCTCACTTCTTAGAGGTTCCCAGAGTGGTCTTGGTATACTGACTACTAAGTGTGCTGAGGACTGGGGAATGATGTCATCTGCCTCCAGAGCCCATCAGCGTTTCAGAGCCTCTCTCTGTTGCCTCATCCGTGAGGTGATTAGTTATTGTGAGGATGGAAGACACCAGGTCAACCCTAAAACCAAAGAAACTATCAGCTCTCCCAACTTCAGTGAGAAGCTTTCATCAGATGCTTGATTATTCATAGCCTCTCGGCCAAGGAGAATGGAGAAATTGGCCCAGGGGCCTGCCTCACTGCATAGGAAAGGATGCTGGAGGGGACCTTGCTGATAGCCGTTTCCTCTCAGGACATGGGACTCCATCCTGAGCAGGAGGAGATGGCAACCACACCCAACCTAGTCAGAGTGGTTCTGAGGGACCTAGACAGACATTTTGTTAGATTAAATGACAAAAGATGAGTAGGTATCAGACAGTGCATTTCATGTGCAAACTCTGACGGTGAACCTTGACCATGATCCTCATAAGCCACAGTTATACCTGGATAAGGACTTTTTTACTGTTATGAATCCATCATGTGTGTAAGTGAAGCACAGAGTGATAGCAAGCACCCTTTAGCCAGGGTGCACACTCTGTGAAGTGGTTGGGGCAGTGGGTGCCCACGGAACAGCAGCCTCGAGCCACCTTGTTCTCGTCTTCCATCCAGCACTAGGGCCCGACTTGCTCGGCTGTGTCACTGGACAGAAGGAATGCACTGCCTTTGCTTCTTAAGAGATACTTCCCTTAGGTCCTGAAAAGCCCTTCAGCTTAAAGCAAGTTTCTCATGTCCTGCTGTCTCCAAGACAGGTGGCTTGGATTCTTTGTCCTGACCTTGGGCCCAGCCAAACCAGTCAGGTTTAGTGCTGTTTTGAAAGCTGATAGAATTCAAGGAAAGTTCTGTTTTCTTCCCATCTTTAAAGTAAGAATGGGACAACTGGCCTGTCCTTATCTTAGGCTCCTGGGACTGATATTGACATGAAGTATTTACAGTCTTACAAAGATGTCATTGTTGTCATGAATACGTCTTGAGTCCAGAGACTGTTGATTCTGGTACATATTGCTGGGTATATAATCTGGGCACAAATTGCTCCTCCAGAGGAGTTTATGGTTGTATTTGTACTTACGTCTCTCAGATGGTAAAGCATCTCCTGCAATGCAGGAGACCTGGGTTCAATCCCTGGGTTGGGAAACTCCCCTGGAGAAGGAAATGGCAACCCACTCCAGTATTCTTGCCTGGAGAATTCCAAGTACAGAGGAGCCTGGCAGGCTATAGTCCATGGGGTCACAAAGATTCAGACACGACTGAGCGAGTAAAACATCCTGCTATACATCCTTGAAGGCCTCAGGTTTAAAGATGGAAGTCCAAGAGTTTACAGCCTGGCTCTGTACTTCTAGGCTGTACAACCTTGAGTAGGGCACTCAATCTCCCTAAACTGCAGTTTCTTTACTGTGAAATGAGAAAAAGAAGACTTGGTCTACATTTTCAGATGGTTATAAGGAACAAGTGAGCCATAATACAGTTCAGAGGAAAGGTAAAACTTGGAAAAAGAAGGATAGCAGCAACTCTTCCTGTGGTGGGCATGGAATTATCTGAGTGAGTGAAGACTTGGAGACAGGACCCCTCATAGCCTCTTTGTCTGGGGTCATGGGTTTGGGTAGAGAGAGAGGGCTGGCTGCAGGACAGGCTAGAGCCAAATTTGACAGAGCCTTAGATCCTAGACTGGGGGTGTGAGCAGAGACATGATGTGACTGAAGTCATGTTTGACTAGTAATGCAGGACAGGACTGAAAAGGAGACCAGAAGCAGAGACCAGGGGACTGCTGGAGAACTCAGAAGATAGCCCTTCAGTGGCTACACCAGGAAAAGGTACTATGAAGAAGAAATGACCAGATGAGTCTAGAAATAGATGAGATATGAGAGATGAGGGGCAAGAAATATCAAAATGTCTCCTAAGATATGGATCTGGGAGAGGATGATGATGGCCATAGTAGAAACAGGGACAGCTTGATGTGAAAGTGTCCTGAGTAACAGATTATAATGGTCAAAATGTGGAATAGACTAAGTGTCCATAATGATAAATAACTGGTTAAGTAAATTAAAGTATATCCATGTGATAGAATATTATGAAGTCATTAAAAATAGCATTGATTATAAACATGGTACCTTTCATTGAATTTTACGTGTCATTCCATCGTAAGGTGTACCACTGTTTCAGGTATCGTTAAGAAAGGGTGCTGCCAATTATAATTGAAGGATGCCATCAATTGTAAGACATCCAGATTTCAGAGATGTTAACATGTGAAGAAATTTGCATCTTATAAATCAATGAAATAAGGCAGACTTGTCATGCTATTGGTCTGATTTATGTGCACCAGAATAGCTCTTTTTTGTAAGGCCAAGAGAGAAGCCAAAGGCCTGAAAGTTTCTGACCAAGCCTCATGATGTTATCTAGATGGTTTTTAAACCGTAGATTTAATTCTAGCCAATTCCCCTCATCTAAAAAAAAAAAAGGAATAACAACACTTCCAATACCAGATTGTTTGTGAGATTAATTAAAATAATGACTGCAAAATGCATGTGAGCTCAAGAAGGGGTCAGGGGTTTTAGAGTCAGGCCGTATGGGAGGCATGGAGAACAGTGCCTGGACGAGCCCGCTTGGGCGGCAAGCAGCACAGTGCTGAGGAGGGGGTGTCCTTCATGGGGCCACTTGTCTTTTCTGTGTTTCTCTGATTATTTAAAAAAACAAAACAAAACTGCTCTTGGTTTTTTGTTGGTTTTTCTTTTTTGAGAAAGGTTTAAAGTAATGGGAATAGAAATGAGAAAATACCCATAATCCTTTCATCTGGAGCTGAGATAATATGTTAGCATGTTTCCACCAAGGTTCTAGGTTTTGGAGTTTGTATGTTTATTTTGGGCTTTTCTTTTTTTCTTTTCTTTTTTTCTTTTCTTTTTTTTTTTTGTTTTTCTGGTTTTTTGTTTTTTGTTTCACTTTTTTTTTTTTTTTTTTTTTGGGTTTTCCT
>NW_011494765.1:1117730-1135309 GCF_000754665.1 Bison bison bison | reverse complement strand
TTTTTTTTTTTTTTTTTTTTTTTTTTTTTTTTTTCTGTTTTGGGTTTTCCTCATCTTTAAAAAAAATGTATTGAGGAATAACTGATTTATAATGTGTTAGTTTCTGCTGTACAGCAGAGTGAATCAGTTATACATATATGTATATCCAGTCTCTTTAGATTCTTCTCTATATAGGTCATTACAGAGTATTGAATTGAGTTCCCTGTACTATGCAGTAGGTCCTTATCAGTTGTCTATTCTGTATATAAGAGGGGGAGGGATAAGTTGGAAGATTGGGGTTGTTTTTGTTTTTACTTTGAGGTTTTGATTTACTTTTAGAGAGTTGAGACATTCCTGGCAAAGCAATCTAGTTCCCTGTTATTTAGTTTCGCCTTTTAGAGTGTAGTAAGCACTTTTTCCATATCATATAAAAACTCTTTAAAAATTGGCTGCACATCTCTCATCAGGTGACTCCAGGGGGTCTCATCTCTGGCTGTAGATCAGAATTGCCTGTGGGGCTCTTAAAAAGATAAATGTCTGGGCCCCACTCACAGAGATTTTTATCAGGTCCTTGCCATCTGAAACCAGTGCAGAGGCCCACCACATTATCCCATCGCTGGTTCATTTGCTTGCTGGTAACTTTCACCATCTTAAACCACACTGTGGTGAATATCTCTGTATAAATCTTCATCCCATGGTGTGAATTATTTCCCTAGGCGGCATCCTCAACTTGGTTTTATTGAGTTGAAGGTACCCGAGTGCATTTAAGGCCTTCAGTTCATAAATTGGAGGAGAAGGCTGGTGGCCAGAAGTGGTTGGTAGCCTGGAGGGGAGACTCTGGGGCAGGTCGAGTGGGAAACGGCCTAAGGCTGAGGACAGAGATGGCCTGCAGGAGCGTGTGAGGCACGGAGGGTACAGTGTAGGAGCTTCCCACCTGGGCCAGCAGCTGTGGCCATGGGACTCAGGTCACTGCCAAGTCACAGGGCTTGGGTTTTTTAAAAGATGCAACATCACAGGCTTGGTGTGCTTTTCTGCTCGGCTCCAGTGGGGCCCCTCTGGAGGGGCCCAGCCCAGCCCAAGAGGCAGAGATGGGCAGCAGTTCCTCCACGGCCCAGAGCTTGCTTGAGATTTTCAACTCCTTGGCCTTTTTTCTTTCTCTCCTACTGAAAAAAAAAAATTCAAAATGCAGCTGGCTGGGGAGTCTCAAGCTTCATTTTCTTTCCCCTGCCTGGAAGGGAAGAGGAAGGCAGCCTCCTTGCTGAGGCCCAGCCAGGTGCCAGGCTGCCCCCTCCATCTGTGCCTTCTGCCATGTGCCCATCTCAGGGCCAGAGGGCCCCTGTGGGATCCCCAGTGAGGTCTCTCTTTAGGGCCAGGTGACTTATTCCTCCCGAGGATCAGAAAGTGAGACCCCAGGGTATCCAGCTATAGCCGAGTCTTCTACCTGCTCGACAGCTTCCAACAGGCTTCATCCCTGAGTTGCTTTGCATCTGTGGTCATAGTAATTCCCCACGACTACCCCTCGCTGCCCACATCACAGATGGGAGAGGGGCAGCAGTTGTCCGTTACTTCCTGGCAGTTATGAGCCTGGGGTCAGACTCAAATCGGCCTGACTCGAAAACCCAGGTTTCTTCCACCCGACCCTCTCTCTTGCCTTTGTTCTGATTTCCTCGTGTTCCACATTAACAACTCTTTCTCTGCATTTCCATCACGGGGCATAGGTCGTGGCATAGCAGAGACATCAATGCTTGTGTTTTGGAACAGTGGTCAGAAGGATGGGTGAAAGAAATGAAAGAACAGAGAAGTGTGTGGGGCCGGGGTTGGCCCTTGACCTCTGTTCAGTGCATGCACATTGCTTCTTCCCTGGCTTGAGGCTTTGGAGGTTGTTGCTGTTGCTCTGCCAGGCAGAGGGGAGAGTGTCGGTGAATCACAAGGGCATGTGAGCCATTTTTCCATCACTCAGAGAATATCAGGTGCAAAGCCCAAGGTATTTAACAATATGGGGCAAGCCAACTTGTTCTTCTCCACTTTAATGACAGAACCACAAGCAGCCAGGCAGCTCCATTTGGAAAAACCTCCTTTATCCGTGTCAAGCGGCAGCCCAGGCTTCAGCTCATTTATTTAGGCCTTTCTTGCTCTCTGACACGCCTCCTAGCAGTTGCCAGGCAACTCTGGGAGTAGCAGTGTGTGTTAGGGATTAACTAGTTAGGGCTGGGGTCCTTTTTGGCAAGAAGGGGATAAAAGACAAATGATTTTAATTGCTAGGCCAAGGATCCTTTCTCTGCTGGGTAGAAGATTGCAACTTTTGGAATATGTGTATAGCAGTGTGGGTCTTGAATTTGCCTCGAGTCCCCTTTCTCCTTCCTCAGGAAAACGAATGAATTTTAAAAAGAATCTTACTTTACCTCACTCCTTTGTTTAAAATTATATCATCTTGAAATCGGAATAAGACTACACCACCACCCTCTCTTTGGAAGACATTTCTTAGCACAGTGGCCTCAGTTTTAAAGAACTTTCAAAAATAGAATTGTGTGCTTTAATTGCATCCTCTTTTCTGGCCATAGTTTCTTAGTTCCTAGCTCATGGCTCTGTGGAGTCATCTTAAGGCAATGTGTATGAAGGTGCTTTTCCCATGTTTGATCCATTGCAGGTCCCTGGTAAATGTGATATCAAACAGCAAAACTGGTGGGGATTGGAACTTTAAGATGCATTCGGTTCCATGCCGGTAGCAGTGCAAAGGCCAGTATAGATGGAGCACAGTGAGAGTTGTTTATTCAACAGGCTCATGTGGCTCTCTCTGGGCCAGTGTGCTAGCTGGGCCTCCCCAGGATGAATGGAGCTCAGCCCCTACCCACAGGGCACGATGGCTGAAGTGGGGACGGTAAACCGACAGTCAACATCAGTGCCGCAAAGAAGCAGCACTGCCTGTGTAGGCAGGAGCCAGTTCCTCCAGTCCTGCCTGCTTAGTCCTTCCCAAGAGGCCCGGCTCCAGATTCAGCTATGGGAATGCTACCATCATCCACCTTTCAGCCTCTGATTTCGGACATAATTCTGCTGAGTCATATTTATCCACCTAAAACCCCTTGAAGACAGAGACATTAAGATAAAAGCAGATTGATAACCTGGCTTTCAAGCATGAACGGACGAGGTTATGTTGGAGCAGGTCAGAAAAATACCATATATATCTGTCTCCTGGTTGGGTAACACCATTGATCTCATGGTTTAAAAAACAAAACAAAACCCAAACTCTACTTATGTGATTTAGTGTAACAGAAAATTAAAAAGAAAAAAAAGAAAGAAATTTACAAACTAGGAAAATTAAAATATCCCTGTAGTTCCACAAAACTAATACAACTACTCAACTACCTTTTGTACATTCTTATTGTTTTTCATTATGCAAAGTGTTTACATTGCTTTCAGATCTTAAGTTAAAATCTTATTGCTCCTCCATTTTACATTACATCCTAGGCTCTTTTACACGGCTGCAGAATATTCTATCAAGCACAGCTGCCTTAATTTCTGTGACCATCTCACATTGAACGTTTAGATTGTTTCCAGTTTTTTGAGATTATCATTAATATTCCACCAACCATCTTTGTAAATAAAGCTTTGGTATGCTTTATTTCAAAGTCTTCTGACTCGGAGAAATACAAGTCTGCAAGAGCCTGACTCTGGGTGCCAACTTGTCACAACGTGGTAAGGAAGCAGATTTCTGTTGACTCAGCCTAGGAGCAACTCAAAATGGAAAGAATTGAGAATGCTTCCTGGTGTGTGCTCCCTGCCCTCCACAGAGGCAAGCAGAGTGTACCCAGAACATACATAAATGATGTTACTAATTTGTCTGTGCCTCTGTTTTATGCTAACACACATACACACACACACACACACACACACACACAGAAAACAAAAAAGCCTGTGGAACCTTAAAGCGAGATGAGGTAAGGAAATAAGGGAACCAAGGGAAAGGAGAAATGAGATGAAGCATGGAAGGGACTGGTATGTGTGCCTCAAGGCTGACTCCGAGAGTCTCCATACAGCTTGGCAATGGTAGAGCAGGGAGTCAAACACATGTTTGTTTCCAGAGCCTTTGCTTTTTACTTTTTTTAAATTGTGGTAAAACATAAATAACATAAAAATTCCAATTTCAACCATTGTTAAGTTACAATTCAATGGCATTAATTACATTCACAGTGTTGTATAACCACTATCACTATGTATTTTCAGAATTTTTCATCACCCCAAACAGAAATGCTGAACTCATTAAGCAATAACTCTCAGTTCCCCCAACCTACTAGCGCCTGGTGACTTCTACTTTCTGTCTCTAGGAATTTGCCTATTCCGGGTATTTCGTGTAAATGAAATAATATATTGTTCTTCTGTGTCTGGCTTATTTCACTTAGCATATCCACATTGTAGCATGTGTCAGAGCGTCATCCCTTTTTGGCTGAATAATATTCCACTGAATGTGTATATATACCCATGCATTTTATGTTCCCATTCATCTGTTAATGTTTGGTTATTGAGAATAATGCCACTATGAATATATCTGTACAAGTATTTGTTTGAGTGCTTGTTTTCAGTTCTTCAGGAAGTATACTTAGGAGTGGAATTGTTAGGTAATATAGTAATTTTATGTTTACCTTTTTTAGGAGCCACCAAACTGTTTTCCACATACAGGCCATGCTAATGTTACATTTGTCTGTCAAGTATGGATGGGTACCTATGAATGTTCTATAGGAAAAGTTGGTAAAAGATTTTCTTATTTTCCAGTTTGTTCCAGGTAAGTAGGTAGGGAATTATAGCCAAAGTCTATAGGCCTGAGCTAAATAGATGCATTGACACAGGAGTCTGTGGTGGCCTAGGGAGGGACTGGTAAGTGGTTACTGTTTTTATCGTTTTTGTGTTTATCCAAAGTCCAGATCATGTCCTGGGAATGCAGTAGGAAAAGGGGAGAGGCTTCCAACACCAGGGCTCCAGGACCAGCCCTGTAGCTCTGTGGCTCCAAGTGGCTCAGGAGGCTCCTGAGTATGATGGAAAGCTATGGTCGTTAGAGTCACCTAGGTTTTAATCCTGGCTGTGGCATCTGCCAGAAGATGACCTGAGTCTCAATTGTCTCATCTTTAAAATGGAGATAATCACAGAAAACTAGCCAATCTGATCACACGGACCACAGCCTTATCTAACTCAGTGAAACTAAGCCATGCCGTGTGGGGCCACCCAAGACGGACGGGTCATGGTGGAGAGGTCTGACGGAATGTGGTCCACTGGAGAAGGGAATGGCAAACCACTTCAGTATTCTTGCCTTGAGAACCCCATGAACAGTATAAACAGTATGGAGATAATATCTACTCTGTAAGACTGTTGAGAAAAATAGTGATAATGTAGCTTTTTGCTAATAGTGGATTTTAACTGAGAATGACCTTTTCTGGATAACAAGAAGGTAAAGAAGGAAGAGGAGGAAATGAGACTGTCCCGTTCTAGAACACTAATGGCCATACTTATTCAGTAGGTGTCAGGCTATCTGAAACCAGGCAAAACCCAAGATTCTGGCCCATTTATTTCTGTCTTTTGAAGTAACCATGAAAGTTCAGTTTTTATCTCAAATAATGGCATAAAGGATTTGTAAGAAATCACATTTGTTCCCTTCATTTGTATTTATTTAATATTTATTTATTCATGTTACTGCACTTCCAGACAAGTAGGAGTGGTAGTACCAAGGATTTAAAATTCCAAAATGCATTACTTTCTAACAGGCATAAGAGAAAATAGAACTAAGAATCTTTTTACCTATTTCATCAAAACAATGTTTGCCTGTTGGGGGGAGATGACCCTTGTTTGATATTGGCACCTCATATCCACTGTCCACCTCCCAGAGACATGGTTGTTGCTCAGGAAGAGACTTTGGGAGTCCTGGCACCTTGAGTCACACCACAGTGAATACTCACTGAACTAAGAGTCGTTGTTCTAGAAGTAGACTGCTCAAGTGAAAAGTCAGTCCTTAAGTGAGAGAAGATGAGAACTGGCAGGAAATCCTCTTAAACACAATGATCAAGCTTTACTTGTATGATTTCAAAGAGCATCACTGAATATGATCAAAATGAAATCCCCATATGTTCTAAAATACTTGAAAAATAAAACACAGCTAGTGTATCTTAGACTATCCAGGAGGAATTCCAGGCTTTCACTTGATCTCATTTAATAATCCTGGCTCCTTTCTTACTTTGTTCCTGCTGGATGGGACCACGTTTGGTAATCCTTGGTGTCCTAAACATAGTCTAATATTTAGTAGGTGCTCATTAAATGTTTGTTGAATGAATGACTGAACAAATGAATGAATTATACCATTTTCCCCATAGTATGCATTAGAAAGACTGGTGGTAAATGTTTCAGTGTTGCACAATATAGATGCTTAGTTTTAAAAAAAAAATTATCCACAGCTTCATCTTAGAGCATGAGAGGAAGAACCTGACACAAACACCACACCATGAACGTGTGAATGTGAGACAAAGACTCTACGCAGCATCCGCGTGCTAGCCAACGCCAGGCCATTAGGATCTGGAGGGGCTCACCCTCTGTGAAAATCACCACACCCAGTAAATATTCAGTTCTAGCTAAGAAAATGCACCAGGCAGCATATTAATTCAGCAAGTAAGCTGAATCCACGGTGGCAGTGTTAAAATACTGTGTCTTTGCAGAAGCAGTGGCAAAGAGGCATGGTTACTGTCACCAATGTCTTAAGTCAGATCATCTCACTTTAGGGTCATTTACTTTTTCAGTGAGACTCTGAAAAAGAGACTGATCCATTTTCAAGCAGAGATAACATTTGACAATTTAGAGCCTGAAACAGTGCAGACTTCATGTACCTAGCCAGACTGTGAGCTTCTTGAAAAGAAGATTTTGTCTTACTCCTTCTTGTACCCCCAGCACGCAGTGGCGGTTCAGTAATGTAAGGTGGAGTAATGGTGGGTTTGTTGAGGGGGGTGGCACATAATGATGCTTAGAGGATGAAACTGTAGATATCCTTGCCCCACCCCCACCCTCAATCCCTCAGACATGCATCCACACTGATTTTCTGTGGGGAATGGGTATATTCTCAGAAATAGACAGTCACATTCAACCTTATGCTATCCTTTCACCAAGAGATGGAAGCTTCGGTAGTATGTCGTGGGCAGCCATGTATCCCTGGCACAGAGCCTAGTACATAGACAGTGCCTAATAATTCTCTATGGACGGAAAGAAATGACAATAGTACCTAGTTACGGTGTCCTTAGCAGTTTGGGAGTTGACACACAGTTTTGTTAAATAAGTCATTAAGACTCAAAGTCTTAAGAAAAAGAAAATAATACAAAGGATTTATTTTATGCCACACTCTTTATATATATATTCCCTTGTTTGATTTTTACAGTCCTCATATGGAAGAAGTCACGTGGCCCCATTTTGTTGATGAGAAATTGAGGCTAGGAAAAGTTGTGTCACTTTTTTTAAGAAGTGGCAGAGCCAGGATTCGGACTTTCCATCTGTCTGATTCTTACAACCATGCTCTTTCCTCTGACCGCTCGCCCCAGTGATGACTAGCATATGATCTGTGTTATGTACAATTTGAGGCCATTTCAGAAGAATAGTGATCTGGTGTCCTCTTAGGAGTCAGCATCTCCAATCTATGCAAATGTTTCTTGAAAAATACAGGTTAAACTAACACCATTTATGAACTATTTATGAATTGCAAAGGGGAAATTTCAAAATTTTAGATATATTCTTAAAAACATCCCATTAATAGATAATTCTAATGGCATAAGTTTTGTTGTTTGAATAGTTGATATTGACAGTGATAATTGGATGAAAAAGTAAACCATTTCTGAAGTGCGGTCCTTCCTCCCCTTTTCCTTGGCTGACACCTAGTGGCGAGCTTTCTGGTAGCAGTGTTAATCCAGGTGCTAAATATTCTTAATATTAGTCATTTTTCAATTGATACTAGGGTTTCGTTGTTGTTGTTTTAAGAAAATCACTTATTTTCATCATAATAAAAGCTACATTAATATAGAGTTAATTTATCATGGATCATCATAACAATGGAACTTTGACTTAACATGTTTTTAAGTCGAGTATAATCAAACCTTAGCAGGAAGTGAATACAAGTGCCTAAAATCTTAGTATACTTGTTCCCCTCGACAAACCGGACCTGGTGACCACCCAGCCTAGGGCACTGGCTTGCACACACTGACAAGAAAGATTCAGTCCTGTTCTTAAGAGCCATGCAGGGCAGAGAGAAGGTAAACAGAGAGTTGCACTAAGTTTGGTAACTGCAATAGTGAAATGTTGTACAAGGTGGTGGACATCCAAAGGCACTGGCAGTCACTTCTTTCTGGACGCCGAGGGAAAGCTCACCGGGGAAGAATGCCCTGGGATGGTGCCATGCAGAAGCAGTAGCAGTACCCCAGGAGCAAGGGCAGAAAGTAGCCCTTGCAGAGGTGAGGGACATTGAAACTACATGGCATGGTCAGGTACTGTGAGCAGTTGTGTGTCTGGAGCATAGACAGGAAGGAGTATGGCTGAGGACCAAGTGAAGAAAGCATCAGCTCCAGTCCATGAAAGACCTAAGTGAAGTCTCTCGGTCATGTCCGACTTTTATGACCCCATGGTCACAGAGAGCCTGCCAGACTCCTCCTTCCATGGGATTCTCCAGGCAAGAATACTGGAGTGGGTTGCTATTTCCTTCTCCAGGGGATCTTCCCGACCCGGGGATCTTCCCGACCCAGGGATCAAACCGAGGTCTCCCGCATTGCAAGCAGACTCTTTACCGTGGGGTTTAGCGCTAATACCATAAACCAGCATTTCTAGAACAATGGTCCTTGAAATGTTAGATCCACAAGATATTGATATGTTTCCTAAGCACATAAGATTTGTGACTGTTGCATGTTGCATACTGTAATACTTTTTAAAAAAAAATATTTACAGTGTACCTTACTACAGTCCTGTTATAAAGAAACCTGATTAACTTTGTTAACATTTTTCAAATGCTTTTCCCCACAAACTACCTATTAACATTCCAGGCATCAACTACTTCTCACCACAGTTTGGGAAACACTGCTGTAGCTAAAGATTGATTATGAATGTTTCTTGCTCTAAGGCCGTGGAGTTGGGATACCAACTGTGTTCATTTCACTCCAGTCTCACTGCTATGAGCCTCAGGTTAAAAAAAGCATGTTCCTTTTCCAGAGCATTGCTTTTCTAGTCAGACAGAAGATTGTGGCTAACAAGTAAGACATGGAGCCCAGCCATCCCTTAGGCTTTCTCAGTGCAGGGCCACAGGCCACCGGTCCCCATCCCCTCCGGCCAGCAGTTTGATCCATATATCAGTCAGGATCTAACCAGGATGACAGGAACCACTTCATTTGTTTACAGGAGGGAAAACAATTCAGTAAATGGTTATCCAGCTGACAGAGGAGCAAAGATAATCCAGAGATTAGCAAGAGCAGAGGTGGTGTGCCTGAGTCCGAGGCGAGGGTCACCTGACAAAAGCTGGAACCTGTGGGTCTGTGCTGTGGATGCTTGGGTCAGATGGAGGTGAACCACTGCTGGACAGCCCACCCCAGCAGGGGAGAGGGAAAACACTCGGCCTCTCCCTCCCTCTCCTCCTCATCTCCCACCAGCACCGTGCATGTGCCAAACCAAGCAGGAAGCCAGCTGACTCAGGATACCAGGGAACTCAGCCTGCCCACTGTACAGAATAGAGCAGAGTAGAGAGAGGGTCTGAGGTCAGACAGTCTCAGAACCAATGCTCCCAGATTCCAGATATTAAGTCTATTTACTGACACACACCCACCTGGCAAATAATAAACAACATGGTGAAGTTTAAAAAAAAAAAACAAACACCTGATTTATAGTTAAACCTGGTGCCAACCTGGACTCTGCCTCTTCCCAGCCATGTGACTCTAGGCAAGTTATTATACTTCCCTAAACCTTAGTTCCTGAATTGTAAGGAAGGAGAATAATTAAGTGATACCTTCACAAGGTGTGTTTGACATGTCTGGCTGATTCCTATCTTAAACTGAAACAAGAATAAGATATTTAAAACTTTGGGGGCTTAGCCTGGAGCCAACAGGAGTGTTAGAGATCCGCATATGTTGATTGACTACTCCAGACTTCAGTGAATTGGCTGAAGTTCTTCCCTTTTTGCTCAGCTGGTGAAGAATCCACCTGCAATGCAGGGGACCTGAGTTCGATCCCTGGCTTGGGAAGATCCGCTGGAGAAGGCAAAGGCTACCCACTCCAGTATTCTGGCCTAGAGAATTCCATGGACTATACAGTCTGTGGGGGTCACAAAGCGTTGGACACAACTGAGCCACTTTCACTTCACTTTATTAGCTAGCATTTGTTATCTAGTAATGTCTAATTTCTTATTATATTCACTTCCTGGGGGCATTGGAGTAGGGGCAGCTTGAATGTGCAATGGAATATTCCAGTGTTGGAGAGGTACCCCTCCATGTATTGTAGTTATCAGTTCAGTACAGGCTAAAGAAAGATGAGATTCCAGGAAAGCCACCACTTACAAGAGGTGAAACCTCCGAAGCCCTTTCCCACTGAACCACAGGTTTCTAATTTGTTTTATGGGGATAAAAATACCACCCTCCTAAAAATTATTTTCAGAATTAAATGAGATGGTGGATATAAAGCACTTGCTCTCTGTTAATTGCCTCTGCTCACCACAACAGACTGTAGGGGCAGCTTCCCTTTTATCCAGTGAATGCCTAATTCACCAGCAGTCACATTCCATGGAGGTGTGGCAGGAATTTTGGAAAGCCTTTAACTGGAGATTATTCATGTTTGGTTTGCTGGTCCCTGTTAGTGATGTGACCTGGCAGGTCTCCACTCACCCTGTTCTCCTCAGTCACAGCTCACTGGCATTATTCATAAACCATTTCCTTGAGATTTTCTCTGCCCTTATTCCTACTGTGATACACTTTTACTCTCATGTTCACAGCTTTAAAAATGGTCTCTAGGTTTGAGGGTGTGCTGAGCAAGTTAGTTGCCAGCTCAAAAAGTCATTATCCCTTGAAGGGGAGCTTTTATCCTGAGTTGATTAATTTTATCCTCTGTTGAGGAATGTTATGCAAAAGATATACAAGGAGAACCCATTATTTATTGAATGCCTACTTCTTGCCCTTTACTTATATTTTCATGGTTAAATGTGCATTGTATGTATCCCTGGTTTGATAAGGAACTTAAAGAGAGTTGAAATAATTTAAACCAATAACTTTGAACCAACATTTAACAAGACCCTACTATGTCAGACTCTGTTCTAAGTGCTTAGAGATGCAGCAGTGAACAAAATTAAGCCCCAGCCCTTACATCTCGTATTCTAGGGAGACACAGACAGGAAACAAAGATGGAAGTCCATTTATACTGTGTCACGTGGTGATAAATGTCATTTGAAAAAAGAAAACCAAGGAAGGGGATAAAGAGGGCCCCTGGGTGAGGTAGGTGCTGGTAGGAGAGAGCCAGGATGGAGGGCCGGGGCCATCTGGGTCTAGAACTCACCTTTTTACCCACTGGTTCCATGCTGCTTCTGATTCTCTTTGGTGATGGTTTCCAGCATCGAGTGAAGAAATGTGAACTCTAACATCTTGCTTCTTAGTCCAGAGTTGATAATTCAATGTGTCAGGGTGGTGACTTTGCATTCCTAGGGTACAGAAAACATTTTTGCTGCACTCCCTGCTGTCAGCAGCATGGAGCTGTTTCTTCTCTCTGATTTCCCAAACCATTTAATCTTGATGCAGGAAAGCATCTTGCCAGCTTAGATTCAAGCCCTAGTGCTGGAGAGATCACTCTGTCCTAGAGGAGGGTCTCTGTGACAAGTGGGCTCAAAGGAACTCATGCCTCTTTTCTCTCTGTTTCCAAGAAGTGGTGCTGTATGTGGTAGCTTCTGTAACCTTAATGTATGTTTCCTGATCTTTACTTTTCAGTAAATCAGTTGAATTCCAAAAGTAGAGACTGGGCATTAAGAGATGGATCAAGTATGGAAATGCCCACAGAAGTCAAATAGACCTAGGTTCTACTTTTCTATTGATATAATTTTGAGCAAGTTAATTAACTGCTCTGTGATTTGGTTTCCTCATCTGTAAAAGGAGAACAAATGTAGTCTGCCTCATAGGATTGTTGTGAGGATTAGATGAGATAATTTAGCATGGTGCCCTCCTAAAGGAGATCAGTCCTGGGTGTTCATTGGAAGGACTGATGCTGAAGCTGAAATGATAATACTTTGGCCTCCTCATGCGAAGAGTTGACTCATTGGAAAAGACTCTGATGCTAGGAGGGATTGGGGGCAGGAGGAGAAGGGGACGACAGAGGATAAGCTGGCTGGATGGCATCACCGACTCAATGGACATGAATTTGAGTGAACTCTGGGAGTTGATGATGGACAGGGAGGCCTGGCGTGCTGTGATTCATGGGGTCACAAAGAGTCAGACACGACTGAGAGACTGAACTGAACTGAGCATGGTGCCTGATATGTGGAACGAACTTAATATTAGGTAGGGATTTTTTTTTTTTTAATAAATAAACTTCATATTTTAGAGGAGTTTTAGGTTCACAGAAAAATTTAGTGGAAGATAGACTTTCCCATATACCTCCTGTCCCCACTTATGCACAACTTCCTCCATTATCAACAATATTAATTTTGAAGATGATTAAAAATGACTTAATTTATAGCAGAGTTTTCTCTACATTCTATCCTATGAGGACACAATAGAGTTAGTATGAAGGTTTCTTTTTCAAAGTCAAGACAGCATAATTTAAGGAAAAGATAGTAAGACTTCTCATCGTAATGACACTTTACAAAGAAATGTTGACATTCAGTCATTACAATATTTCCCACTGGATAGGTATCATTATACATTTTTAAAAATCTCTCCATTGTAAAACAGATAAAGAAAACTGCCTTAATCAAATAAATGGCTGAAGACCAACACTACTCAGAACAAGAAATAGAACTTTACTGTGGCTCAGCTGGTAAAGAATCTACCTGTAATGTGGGAGACCTGGGTTCGATTCCTGGGTTGAGAAGATCCCCTGGAGAAGGGAATGGCTACCCACTCCAGTATTCTGGCCTGGGGAATTCTAGACAGTCCATGGGGTTGCAAAGAATTGGACATAACTGAGCAACTTTCACTTTCTTTCTTCTCTACCCTCTCCAGAAACCCCTTTCATCAAAATTCTTTTCCTCCTACCAAAAGTAACCATCATACTGACTTTAATACTTTTTAAAAATAGTTTTATTACCCAAATGTATGTCCCTAGATGCTGTAGTTTAGTCTTGTCCATTAAAAAAAAAAAAAGTTATATGGCTTTTAAAATTCTCTTTAAAATTATAGGTTCCTCCTCCACCCCTTTCATGCCAATTGCGTGATCATGGTGCTGTTCACTGTGTTCCACTGTCCTCTATGCTGCTGCTGCTAAGTCGCTTCAGTCGTGTCCGACTCTGTGCGACCCCATAGACGGCAGCCCACCAGGCTCTGTCCTCTATATTTCCTGATAACTGGTGACTGAGTTTTGAAATCGAATGGACTAAGGTTCAGTCTTCTGGTGAGACTGCAGGTGGTGTTTGACAAGGCTACGAGAGGCATATCAAGTTTGGTTGCATCGTAATTAGTGATTTTTAGTAGCCAGTGACGCTTAATATCTACATATGTTTATTCATTGGGAGTTGCAAAATGAGGATATTCTCAGTTTATTGTTTATTTTTGATTTATTAGTTAGAATGTTTTTATAAAGAGGCACTTTGCTTCATTTACTATATTGTTATCCAGTGTCATAGTTCCTATGGCAAAGACAAGGTAAATGCTGATTCTTTCCTATATTTACCAGTGTTTAGTATAAAGAATTAACTCCCTAACACCCTCAAAGCATGACAGTTCTTTTGTATATGTATTACTACAACTTGATAGATTTAAACATATTTGATAGGTTTGGGCCCATTGAAGTTATCATTGTTATTGAAACTCAAACTATCTCATGTTGGCCATTGAGAATTTGTTCAGGTTGGCCCTGAGTATTTTTTGTTGTTGTTCGTGACCCTAGCTCCCTTGTTATCTGAAATTACAAGATGCCCCAGACTCATCTTATACCTTTCCTGCCCCAAACCTAGAATCAGACATTTCTTCAGGAAGCACTGGTTTCTTTTAGTGAGAAGTAATATCTCAAAACCAACATCTGAGTTCTTAGGATATTCACTACTACTGGATTGGTCACTGTTTCCAGGCCTTTTCAGTGGACAAAGGAGGGAGACACACACTCGAATACATGTGTACATGTGCATATAGATAGATACATCCCACCCAAATTCAAGACTACAAACCTTTTGCTTAACTTCTTCTCTATCACATTAATATTTCCTTTCTTCTATACTGAGAATTCTGGTTCTGAAGGGCATGGGGGATAACAGAATTACAATATCCCATAATTACTCATTTATTTTCATAGGGCTTTCCTGGTGGCTCAGATGGTAAAGCGTCTGCCTACAATGCGGGATACCCGGGTTCGATCCCTGGGTCGGAAAGATCCCCTGGAGAAGGAAATGGCAACCCACTCCAGTATTCTTGCCTGGAAAATCCCATGGACCACGGAGCCTGGTAGGCTACAGTCCATGGAGTCACAAACAGTTGGACACGACTAAGCAACTTCACTTTCACGGAACCTCAGAAAGCACTACAGATGTTACTACCAACACGATTAGAGTATCTTTTAATTTTGCTTTGTGTATTCTTTCCCTATTCTCCCTGCAGATTTTGTCTGTAAAACTGTATTTGGTTTGCTAGAACACACAGCCATAACACACTAGCCTTTCTCCCTATCAGCCCTTGTTAGCCTCAGGCTTTAGGTTACTATAACCAGTTCTAATGGTGATAGCTTTTTGGCCATTCTGGTTGTCTGAAGCTGGCTCCCTAGTAGATTCCTCAGGAAGACTCATGAGAACAATATTCCCTCTGTTGTTAAAGGTGGATAATAATCTTTCTATGCCCTTTCTAGATGAGTCGGTTTTCCTGGATATAAAATCCTTGGCTCATACTTTCTTTTCTTGAATGTCTTAAACATATTGCTATGTTTTCTTTTGGCAAAAAGTGTTGCTCTTATCAAAGTCTGATGATTATCTTAATTTTCTTTTTTAATAAATTGCATGTTCTTTTTTATTAGATGCTAAGGAGTTTTTTCTCTCCTAAAGTCCAGTAATCTTATTAGGCAGTCCTGGATGGTCATTTTGGTTCTGTCATCTCAGGTATGTAATATGGCTCAGAATCAGCCTGCAATACAGGAGACACTGGTTCTCTCCTTAGATCAGGAAGATCCTCTGGACAAGGAAATGACAACCCACACCAGTATTCTTGCCTGGGAAATCCCATGGACAGAGGAGCCTGGTGGGCTAAGGGGTCCATGGGGTCGCAATGAGTTGGACGTAACTGAGCAACTAACACATTCAACATATGTGAAACATACAATTTTGAGTCTTTTTTTAGTTTCCAAAAAATTTTCTTGAATGATTGGTTTTAGCATTGGTTCTGTTCTTCGTATTCATTTTTCTTCTTCAGGGGCTCCAATTACTTGTATATTTAATCTTCTTTGCCTGTCTTCAGTACTTTTCACTTTCTTTAAAATCTTTTTTATCTCAATTGCTTTTTTAACTTTATATTACTGTTAAGATAGAATTTCTCCTTTTTTTTTTTATTTTTAAAGACTTTCTCTTTTTCTTTTGTTTTTCTTAAAGCATTTTCTGTTGAGTTGATATTGATATGCTCTTATAGTCCCTTTAGTTTAGCCTTCATTTCAGAAAAGATTTTTCTTTTATTTCTAATTCTTATTCAAGTTCTGTACCCTCATTTCTGAGTTTTTACAGTTCGTGTATATGTTATTCTTGCATACTTTGTATAATTTTCTTAATGTCTTTAGCTTATTTTTAAATAGTAGATTGCAGTTTTAATCTATTTGTGGGCATATCTTTCAGGATATTTTTTGTGGATATATCTCACTCTTATTTCTTACAACTTTGTGGGGGATTTTACCTCAGTGCTTTTGTATTATCCCTTTTTATGTGAAATTAGTTTTCCTGACTTAAGGATGAGATGGAGTTCAAGAAAGCTTTTCTGACTTCACAGAACTCCCTCTTTGCCATTTTCAGTAGTATTCAAAAGTTTGACAGATGCTTTGTGAACCTTTCTTTCTGTGTTCCCATCTCCCAGTTTGATCTAGACATTCGTCTTCCTTGTCATTATGCTACTCTGTCTTGTTTCCACTCCCAGCAGCTTCTGTCCAGAGTGTATATCCCTGCCGTGGAAGAGAGTCCAGACACATTCTCTCAAGTTCATAGAGGCTTGCAGGGGCTAGGCTGCTCCAGCCCCTACACTTCTTATTGTAGGTCTCTGCACTCAGCTGTTGCAGAGGTCAGCAGGTCCCAGTTTCAACTGCTGTTCTTAAATTGGCCTACTGAGCTTTTTGCAAATCCCTATTGGTTGTTTGGAGGTTCACTTGTTCTCACGTCTCCAGACACTGACAGCAAGCAGGTCTGTTGGTGATTTGCAATATTGATGGTTTGTACTCATCTGCTTGTATTTTGGGGTTCATTGTTCACCAGTTTTTGTTGTAAATGTTGCATGTGTGTTTGAAGTTTTGCTTTCTAGTTTTTCTGCCTTTTTTAAGTGAGGATTTGAAGATACTGAAAAAACTATGCTACTACTGTTACCATGACCAGCAAATTCCCAGAATCCTTCTTTTCTGTTTTTCCATATCTTCCTGAGAAAACCACAAATGTAATAACTCCTCTCATGGAGCTTCTACTGGAAGGAAGACAGGTGATACACATGAACAAAAAATGAAAGATGACTTCAGATGGTGACAAGTACCACAAAGAGGAGAAAACATGGAAGGGACAGTGAGTAATAGGTTTGAGGGGAACGTGGAGGTGCTTTTTGGTGTTCTTCAAGGAGGTGGCATCTGACCAGAGAGCTAAATGATGAGAAATAACAGGTGTACAGTTACCTGGGGTAAAAGCATTCCAGGCAAAACACACAGCAGATACAGATACCCGAGGAAGGAAAGAGTTTGGCCCATTTGAGAGAGGGAAAGTAAGGCAGCGTGTCTGAGGCAGAGTCCTAGGAGACAGGTCAGAGAAGTAGGCAAAGGATTGTGAAGGAACTTGTGGGCTCAGGAAGTGTTTGGATTTTAACGTTGGTGCAGTGGAAACATTGGAGGAACTTTAACAGAAGAGTAGCATGTTTGAATGAAGTTTTAAGAAGCCTGTTTTGGCTGCTATGTGGGGGAAGGACTTTAGAGGCTCCAGAGGAGAAGTCAGAGAACTGGAGGAGAGACCAGTGTGGCCTAGAGGGTGTGGAAAACAGTGGTCAGATTGGGGATATAACCTGATGACAGGACTTGCTAATGTGCCAGATGAGGGAAAGAGAAGACTCAAAGATGTCTTCTGGGATCTTGGTCTACCTCCAGTTTCTTAGCTTTTTGAATCTTATTTCTCAGAGAAAGTCACCTAGAGCTTTACTCCTAAACAAATAGATACTATAAAGGCAAGTGGTGTGTGTGGGGGTGGGGGCGGGGGGAGGGTT
>NW_011494765.1:1088063-1117630 GCF_000754665.1 Bison bison bison | reverse complement strand
GAAAAACAAGCCACAGACTGAAGGAAGATACTTGCAACTTTAATAGATAGAGACTTGGTTTCTGGTTTTATAAAGAATTTCTTTAAATTAATAATAATTAAAACAGAGGAAAGATATGAACAGATATTTCAGATATTCTGAAAATATACTCAACTTCACTAATAAATCAAAGAAGCTGAAATTAAGACCAAAGCATCATTACATTTTGCACCCATTAAATTGTGAAAAATTAGGAAGCCAGTACTTGTATTGGTGACTGTATAAAGCAATAGGTGTCCTTATTTTGCTGGCTTAAAATATAAATTGGCCCCTCAATTTTAGAAAGCAATTCAACATTATTTTATAAAGTTGAAGCTCTTGTCCATTTAGGCTAGGAGATATGTACAAAAAATTTCATAGCAGCAAAAAACTGGAAATAATTCAAATATATACTGAAGAATAATTGATGAATTATAGTATATTTATGTGGTATTACGTAACCATAAAACTTAGTGAGTTAGTGAAACAACAACAGGAATGAATCTTAGCAGCAGCAGTACTAATTTTTTAAAGGCTCACTAATAAGCCAAGCTAAATATTATTTAGGCCACAGAGATGTGTGATAAACCCATTTAAAAAAAAAAAAAAAACACTTTAGGGAATGAGAAACAGAATTGAGAGTAGTAGTTAGTGGGGTCTAGGGAAAGGGATAGGAAGAGACAGGGTAGGATACCAAGACAATGCAGTGATAATGTCGGTTTCTTAAGTTAGGGGATAGCTTCACAGATGGTCATTTTATTATTGTGCTACATAACTTAATGTGGGTTACATATAGTCTTTCATGTGTAAATATAAATTACATTGTGAATTAAAGGCAGCTCAGTGGAATTATAAAGTAGATAAGGTGTTAATAATTTTATAATTTCAGAATATTACATTTAAAATCCAGCCTAGAGATTGCAAGGTCTGAACCCTTCTTAGGGTAACACATTCCCAACTTCCTAAGGATCATGAAGTGTGGCTTCACCCAATATGTTGAGGTTCTGGATTTCTTTGGAAGAGATAGGGTGTCTCAATTTAAGTAAACATTCTTTCCCAGGTTTTTGGTAACTAAACACAGGTAATTCAATTTACACCCTTTACCTTTGTTGGCCTTTCTAGGAAGAAAGACTTCAGAAACTTTGTTGGACAGGTGAATTGCCTCCTGCAGCTGTGAACCACGAGTGTCAGAATGATCTAATGTGTCACATTTAGTAGCAGCAGCATCACATACCCTATTCTAAAACCTACCTGACTAGTTAGAAGGTGCTTTCTCTCCAATTTCCAGCCCTCCAGATATCCCACAGGAAGGGTATACACAAAGAAATCACAGTCACCAACCCCCAAATTCCAAGAGGATACCCTTTCTGAACTCCAGCTATGGCACAGGGAATGGCAAGTTTTAGAATCTGAGAAAGTCACGCTTCAGTGTGGTACTTCTAGAAGAATTATGAGGAACTCTCTATGGTTTAGAGAGATAAGTGGTGTTTCTTCTCATCTGTTATTTAGAACTTTCCTGTTCTAAACCTTAGGATACAAAGGATACTAGAATGTTCTTGTAGATTCCTTAGACTTGTTTTTTGTGTGCTCAGAAGAGTGAATGAATGAATGACTAGATTGTGCCATTTTCTTTTTAGTCAAGATAAGAATCCAGTTGGGGAAAAAAGCCCACCACTAAACTGATTAAAAGCATTTTCAAAATGTTTTATTGAATCATATATTGAGCACCTTCCATTTGCTTGACACAGAGCTTGGTGTTCAACTACCACATGGCAAATGTTGAATCAGATACACAGCTTGGCTCTGTAGAAAATGTGCTTTTCCTTTTTCAGGAGAAACATTTAAATAGCAGAAACTGAGGAAGCCCCACATGAGATAATTCATCCAAATATTAACTTGTAACCCTGCAGTTTCTACATACCCTGTCCTAGATATGCTTGTGCATGACAGCGTTATTTGTAAGTGCTAGCTCTGGGTAAAGCAGTGACAACCACTATCTGCATTGTTTATCCATGTCTGAAATTCAGCTTCTTTGATTCATGCTCTGCCTTGGACTGCAGCCTTGCTGGTTTGTCTTTTTGTTGATTAATACACATGAGAACCCTGGCAGTTCTTAGAAGATACAGTGAGATATGGGAGAAAGAGTATACAATTTAGAGCAATCTAGGCAGGAGTTCATATTCCTTATCTGTAAAATTGGAACATTAACGCCAACTTTACAGAGCTGTTTCGAGGATTAAATGCATATTACCATAATGTGTATAATTACCATATTGTAGATGCTTTAAAAATGTTAGTTCCCAACCTTCCTCCTCCAGTCACAATAGCCTTCCTAAAATATTAATCTGAATGTCAGACTTCTAAAAATGACTGTTTAGTGAGTGACATGTACTTCTGTACTTTGGAGTATGGTAAGCCAATTACCTTCTGTGGTAGATGGGCTTTCTGTGTGTGTTTTAGTTTTTAATTTTCTTAAAAGAAGGGACTTTTATTTTAAGGGCAGTTAGGTAACTGCCATTTTCTAGGTTTCCCAATGCAAATTTCACTTAGTTTTTCAAAGGAAGTCATGATAAAAGATACAGACCCTACCTCTGCACTTGAATCACATTCAGGAAGATTTCAGGCATTAATAGTGCCTTAGCCAACAGTAATAGATTGAGCTAAGAGTACAGGGTTTGACCTGGGTTGAGGCACGTTCTATTAAATAGCAGGCTTTTACTCTTCAAAAATGTTAATGTCTTACAAAAAGAAAGACCCCAAGAACTATTCTCAATTGAAGAAGACTAACAGGACAACTAGGAGAAGGCGATGGCACCCCACTCCAGTACTCTTGCCTGGAAAATCCCACGGACGGAGGAGCCTGGTAGGCTGCAATCCATGGGGTCGCTGAGGGTCAGACACGACTGAGCAACTTCACTTTCACTTTTTACTTTCATGCATTAGCGAAGGAAATGGCAACCCACTCCAGTGTTCTTGCCTGGAGAATCCCAGGGACAGGGGAGCCTGGTGGGCTGCCATCTATGGGGTCGCACAGAGTCGGACACGACTGAGGTGACTTAGCAGCAGCAGCAACAGGACAACTGAATGCAATATATGAGCCAGGATTTTCTTTTACTGTACAAAGTCATCATTGGGACAATTGGTGAATTCTGAGTAAAGCCTGTAGATTAGATTTTTACTGTACCAATGTTAATTTCCTGATTTTGATCATCATACCATGGTTATGTAAAATGCCGTTCTTGATTTTAGGAACTACAGTTTGCTATAGTGCCTGTTTTAACAACACAAGATTGCTCTAATACAATTGATATATTTGGGAACAGTTTGAGCATAATATATTCAGTCATGTTTGATTATGTGTGATATCATCCATGAGAAATACTAGGCGAATGTAGATAACTGCACCTAAACTAACCAAGATTTCAAATTAACCAAGATGTGTCAGAATACACAGAATGCACACGTGAACAAAGTGACGAGCCACATATTTCTGTCCACAAGTCTTTCAGTTCTCCATCCTTCTTCCACCACTTCAGAATCTACCCACATGTTGCAGTCCTTCTGACACCCATCTCCACAGCGAACTTCAAGTCTTTTTCAAGGTAAAAATGACATATAGTATTTATATATTTCTTACCCGCTGAACATGTGTAAAATGGCATACTGTTTTTAGGAGGTTTCTATTTTATTTCTAACATATCACTGATAAAGTTTTTGAGCACTGTGCCCAAGTATGGTGAATTTTAGGAAGATATATGTCACATTATAGCAGAACTGACTAAAGTATGTAGGGGTAAAGGGACATCATGTCTTAAACTTATTCCCATATGGTTCAGAGAAACCCTGTATACAGATAAAACATACATGTAATATAGTAATATGTGTGTGGGGAGAGAGGATAAAGCCATTGTGTTTAAATGTTGACATTTTGGGAATCTGGGTGGTGGGTAAATAGGAATTCTTTATATTATACTATTCTTGCAATTTTTCTGTAAATCTGAAATTATGTCAAAAGAAAAAGAAAGAATAGAGAATTGGAAAAGCTTTTTTTTTTAATTGAAGTTCAAATATGAAAAATGAAAGAAATTCACAGGGAATGGAAATGATTCAGCTGAGAAAAAGAGCAAAGCAGAACAGGGAAGAGCGCCTAAACAAGCTTTCTACAGAGTAGCTTGAAACTTGAGCTTAGTGTAAGGCAGGCTTTTTAGGAAATATAATAGGAAAACTACGTCTACAGAATGGAAAAGGGAGACATTTTGCTATTCCAGGAAGATCTTTTTGGGAGTCTAGCCCAGATAACAATTAATTAACACATAAATGAACAATTTAATCACATACATCAACAATTCTAAATTATTTAGCATCTTTATTCTCTTCCTAAACAATACGAGGATTTTAATATACTTTACTCATTGTGCACCCCCATGTACAAATCTTATCATTATTAGAATATTAACTGTTTTGAAAAATAAATAAAAGACTGGTTTTATAATTTACCAACATCTGTGTTTACTGTCATTTCCCTGTGTACAGTTTTCTTCTTGCTGAATGATGTTTTTCATATTTTGTTCAATGAGAATCTACCAATCCCTTTTATCTTTATATGTCTGAAATATTTTTATTTCACTGTGACTCTTGAAGGATAGTTTATCTGGGTATAAAACTGTACATTAACAGTTTTCCTTCTTCCTTTGAAAATGTGTCTTTTCTCATCTGTTTTCACTGGTGAAAAGTCCATGATCAACCCACTTATCT
Source organism: Bison bison bison (assembly GCF_000754665.1). NCBI lineage: Eukaryota > Metazoa > Chordata > Mammalia > Artiodactyla > Bovidae > Bison > Bison bison. Next base: position 1,112,857 of record NW_011494765.1, on the reverse strand, counting down.
TTCTTTTGTAAAAAAAAAAAAATCCATCTTTTTTCTTTAGGAAGTTCTTTCACCTTTTATTCTGCAATTTTACTATAATGTATCTAGCTATCTCTTTATTTTTATTCATGCTGCTTGGTACTTGTAGTGTCTCTTCAGTCTGAGGGCTCCTCTTTCCTCAACTCTGGAATTTTCTCAGCCTTTATCTTTTTAAGTATTACTTCTCTGCCAAACCTAGGGTTTCCTTTGTTTGATATTTTTTTATTCTGGAATCTCCTATATAAATACGTTGGTACCTCCAAGCTATTATCCAGCTACTCTTTTATCTTCTTTTAATCTGTCTCTGCTTTGTTCTGCTGAACTCTTAAGTACTATCTCCAAAATAGGTGATATTCTTCTAATTTTATGATTTTTTTAAAAAATTGGATTTTGCCCTATATAAAATAGCTAGTAAGAAGTAGGAGCCTGAATTTGAATCCATATCTTCCTGACTTCTGATCTGGGTTCTATTTAATGAGTTCATCCCTGAAGTTAAAACCCCAGAACAGTAAAATAGCTTCAGATCACTGCATTATCCTGTCTTGTGGGTGGATGTAACTGGGAGGATGAACATGACTTCAGCTTCAGCCTGTGTGAAGTACCACATGCTAGAAGACCTGAGAAGTGTCAGGAGTTATATTTGGCTTCTTTTCCGTTTTCGTCCTACATTGTTTCTGAGAAATGGAACTTTAGTTCCTTTTTATCTTCCGTGGTACACAAAATTTCCATCTTTCCCATTCTTTCAGCTGTCTAAATAGACTGTTCACCAAGGTTTGTTTGTGTCCCACTTATCTTTTCTCAGTAGCAGAATTTTGGTTTTGTTTTATTGGGCAGATGTTGTTAAACTTAGAATTTTTTAGCCACAGGGAAGTGACGAAATGTTTACAATGTTATTCTAGAAATAAAAAGTCTACTGTTATTATTCAACATTTGTTAAGTGCCCACAGAATGCTGGGTGTTGAGTATCACTATAGCAGGGGGAGGAAGGGTCCAAACACACACAGACTTTTTCTGTGCAGATCACACCCCTTGTAATTTCTTTGTGACATTATGCATGCTTAGTCACTCAGTAGTGTCAGACTCTGTGACCCTGTGGACTGCAGCCCGCCAGGCTCCTCTGTCCATGGGGATTCTCCAGGCAAGAATCCTGGAGTGGGTTGCCATGCCCTCCTCCAGGGGATCTTCCCAACCCAGGGATTGAACACAGGTCTCCCGCATTGCAGGTAGATTCTTTTACGGTCTGAGCCACCCCAGAAGTCTCTGTCGTTTATCTCAAGTAGCTCAGTAACATTTTGGTAAGAGCTCACACCACCCAGCTTGGGCATAACAACCAAAGATGAGAGTTACACATACAATATTTTATCATTCATTCATTAATTTAAAAATACTATATTCATCATATTTTTTGACAGGGGGGCTCACAGGCCCATGAAGAAAACAAACATGAAAAACAGTTATAATGCAGTAAAATGAAGGAAGGTGCTAGATAAGTGGACGGCACACAAAAAGATATGTTTAAATCTGCCAGGATGGGTTGAATGGCTCTCAGAGGAGTAGATATTCACTTGAAATGGGCTTGAAAGAGTTTTCCAGAAAACAAAAGATTTTAAGTAGAGGGGACAGTAAGAGTAATAACCCTTTAGAAAAGACATATTCATTCCACCTGAGGCATGGCTGGATTAGAGAGAGTGATTTTGAATAACACTGGGAGGCAGGGGCCAGTTTGTGGAATCCTTTAACTGCCTCACTTGAGCTTTGGGTGTACTGCAGTTACTTGGGGATTTGAAGCAGGGAACACTTGCTTTCTAATGCCATCCAGAAAGTTGGTTGGAAGGAAATGAGACCAAAGCAAAGACCAGTGAGAAGGCCGTTAGTAGTTCATAGAAGAAAAACTGAACTTAAAACTCTGAGTAGTGGAAATGGAGCAAAGAGAACAAATCTGAGAGAGATTTAAGAGATAGGATCAGTCAGTCAAAATATGTAGGGCTGGCTAGAAAGGGACTGGTCTTGGGTGACTTCTAGGATTCCAGCTTGGGGGCCTGTATGGAGAGTTTTTTCCACACCATCAGGCTCCAGCAATAAATATGGCAAATGTTTCTCTTCATCTTGATTTCTGTTTAAGCAACCCCCAGTCCTTGAGGAAATCAGCAATGTTGGTTTTCTGTAAGAACAGTGTACTAGAGAAGCCGCCCAAGAAAAATGACTTCACTTTCTCAGCAACTTTCTAGGAAGGTAATGAGAACAACGTGTGGAAACTTAGTTCTTCTAATTTAGCATCTTTGGAGGAATCCTCTCCTTTGCACAGAATAGCTTTGATACTGAGTTCGTGACTCCTGACTTTAGCTTTCTTTCATCATTGCAGATGGAGTGCTGGTCATGTGTCTTACCAGTCAGCTCTATTCTCATGCACCTCAAAATATTCTTTTTGAATAATTAGACTTTTTCACTTAATTAAAAACACACACACACATTTCTGAGGCCTGTTATGCACCCTGCATGATGGCAGGTCCTTTTTACATGTCATCTCATTTAATACAGCAACCTGAGAGAAAGGTGGTAACATCAGTTTTACAGATGAGGAACTGAGATTCCAAGACGTTAAACAATCAATCCAGGTCACAAAGCAAGTCACTTGCAGAATCAAGCTTAGGAACTGATTCATACTAAAAATCTGGTGTTATTTTCCTACCGTCTTATGCCATCCACTCTTGTGGCATGAACTTAAAAAACAAACAAAAAAAAGTGTACCTTTCTTTGAGCTCTCTTTTCACTCATCTGTTTGTTGTTATAACCACAAATAGCTCCTCTTTTGTCTCAGTAATCACACTGGGCACTAGGTTAGCAACTGAAAATGAGACAGACCAGTGGTGAGAATGACAAGCAAATAATCAATATAATACAATTTAAGGAATGCTCCAGAGAGGAAGTAGAGGATGAGGATGGATCCTAGTAGGGGCACCCAACCAGGAACTGGGGCTCAGTGAAGGTGCCCCACAAGAGGTGATACCCAAGCTGAAATTTGAGAAGTACAAGTTAGCCAGGGAACAGGGAGGGGGAAGCATCCTCTGAGGGTAACAGACATTGGCATAGGAAGAGGCGTGGCAAGAAGTGAAATTTAAAGGTAGGTGTGGCCAGATCAGGGAGGACCTTTTAAGCCAAGTCAGGAAGCTGAAGATGAATTCTGATATCACTGGGACCACTATGGAAGAGTTGTTAAAGCAAGGAAATTACATGAATATGCAGGCAATTTTTAAAGATGACTGTGGTAGTAGTGTGAGGAGAACTGATTAATAGGGAGACAAACTTGGAGGCAGAACCTACCCTGGAGGCTGTTACCATAGCCCAGGGGAAAGACGATGGCCACCTAGCTGAAAAGACAGAGAGAAGTGGATGGGCTTGAGAAACACAATGAGGTAAAATCCCCAGGTCTTGGTAACTGAGTGAATGGAGAGAAGAAAAGTCAGACTGAGCCAGGTGACTGGGTAGGGCTATTCCTGTCCCCTCAGATGAAGGAAGAAGAACCACTTTGAATATGAATCTGGAGAGAGGAGTGGGATGGAGATAGAGATTTGAGAGATGTCAATATATGGATGGTAAATATTTAACTAGGGGAAATAAGAGCATAAGAGGTAAAGAGAGCATAAGAGAAAGAACATCTGTATGTAAGAGGCTGTCAAAAAAATTGGGGGAGCCAGAGAAGATACATCCAGAGAGGTGGGAATAAAACCAGGCTAACACAGCAAAGCCTGGGATAAGAGTGCTTAGTAAACAGTGTCCAACCACTGAAGAGAGGTTAATTAGATAAAGACATAGATTCTCCTGTGGGTTTTAGCCACAAGAAGGTCTTCAGCATCTTGGGTGAAACTGGACAACTCCTCTGGACAATTTGGCTGGTAGGAAGTAGAGAGAGGGAATCATGATAGCCAGGTGGCTTTATAGGAAGGAAGAAAAATGGAGTGGGGGAGCAGGGATGAGAGTGTTTGTTGTTTTAACATTGGAAGAAACATGAGCACATTAAAATGCTGATGAGAAGGAAAGGGGAGGTAAGGATATTTGACAGAACTGAGGCCCTGAGAAGGAGGGAGTTTGGCAAAGCAGGGTGGTTACACTGGCCTTGGAACACAGAACAGGCCCTCTGCCCCTCTGTCTGAGTTTCAGTGGGGAAGGAAGCCTGAAGTGGGGGAGGGATTCTGGTGAAAAAAAGAGGTTGGAGCAGGGATCCATCTAATGGTTTTAGTTTTCTCTGCAACATCCAGGCAGATGTGTGTGTATGTCTGTGTGTGTGTGGCTGGGGACAAAAGGGACAGGTGAGCAGCTAGGGAAAGGGGAGAAGGTTTGAATAGAGAATGGTGGCGAGCACTCACTAGATGGACCTGGAAGATGTATGGTTTTCTTTGACCTGATGCTGGGAATTTGCCCATCAGTGAGAAGGAAGTGGACTCTCCATAGTCCGCCTGTTTTTTCCTATGTTCGGAGCATGTTCTTAAATTCTTTTCCCCTGTGACTTTTATGGAGCAGGGTCATGATGCCAGCTGACAATTTTTCAGTGAGTTATCGATCAGAAAGAGAAGGATCCAGCTAAAGCAGTCTTCTCTCTGCCCCCTGGCTTGTGGCATTTGTCTGCCACCCACCTACGTACACAGGTGATTGAGGGAAACTCTCAGTGTCTTCTCTCATAGAATTTAGGTGGGTAGCACATATTTCAGGGAAGGCCTCAGAAAAAGGAAGCTGGAATTCTTGCTATGCTCCTTCCTTTAGTCACCTTCCCACTTCCCAGCAGGGTAGATTGTGCCTAATAACAGCCCTGAAAGCAGGGGAGAGAACTCTTTTCTACATAGAGTCTCTCTAAAGAGGCCACTCCACTGGTCTGGGTTCCAGCCCCAACCTCTGCTATTCCACGAACAGGCTGTGAATGATGTCTCCCACTAGTGACCTGTCAGTCTGTTTCTATTCAGCACACCAAGTAAACAAGACAGATTTTTTAATCAGGATGAGTCTCTAACTCGAACTTACTAGCCATATGGTCCTAAAAGCAAGTCACAGCTAGCTGAACTCTGGTTCCACATCTTACTGTACACATGAAATAGGAATTACTGCTTCCCATGGTTCTTGTAGGATGAAGAACATCTCAGCCACAGGATGAGGAAGAGCACGTGGCATGAAGTTGGAGATCAGCCTGTTAACACATCAGGGGGTTGTCATTACTGTCCATGCATAACATAGCTAAGGGCCCTAGGCCATCGGCTGACAGGAAGCAGCGCTCCCTAAATGTTCGCCCTTCCCCATACACCCCTCCCAAAATCTGTTTTATTTTGTCAAGTAAATTACTCAATGTGCTCTCCTAACTCCATAGGTTAGCAGTTAGATATGGCCTCACATAAATGCTTTACCTCCATGTTTCTCCTATACATTAGACTGAGAGTTTTTTGAACAAAAAGGGAGTTTCTTATTCATCTGTAGATCCCTAACACATAATGGGTGCCCACTGAGTGTTCATTCAAGACTTGGCTCAGATGCCACCCCATCTCATAAGCAGATTTGTGTGGCTCCCTCTCACTTGAAAGTAGAGACAATGTCCAGGACAGCTCACATCCCCAGTTGCAGATATAGTATGTACTTAGTAAATACCAGTTGCTAGAATTATTAGGTGAAGTTTCCATCAGCCCAGGGCCCAGGACATAGTAGGAGATCATTAAAAGGCAGCTGCTGTTATTAACAGAAAAAAAAAAAGAATAAGAAAGATGGGCATCTAGTCATCCACTTTGGCATGAAGTGTGGACATTGATTGGAAGACTATTTTAGAGGGAAAAAATGACCCTTTATTCATTTTGGGGAGGGGAGGAGGGTTAACAAGAGAGAGTCTTTTTCAAGTGTTTGCTCCATCTTGCTGCCACTTTACTATGTGTGGCTGCTGTTGCTATGGCAATTCTTTAAGCAATTGAATAGAACAGCACTGAGTTGTTGCAAACCTGCTCTAATTGCTCCCATGCACCAGGCCTGCCCACACGACCACTCTCTGCACAGCATTCCCTTTTTCAGATGCTTATTTTCATAAATCTCTGGGCATTGTGCAGCTCCCTTGCTCTTGTGACATTACCATCCTCGGGCAGAGGGCACAAGAAGCAACTCTGGGTAGAGGGAAGGGGTCTGCCAATTTTCTCTGTGTGAGTGAGCTGTAGAGACCCCCATGTTCAAGAGGGTAGCGGGATGCAGCTCAGCAAGGCGTTAAAACCAAATAAAACATTTGTGGGATAGATTTATTATATGTATTTGGCATTGTTGAGCAATTTAGTCGTCTTTTTCAAACCAGCTTTACCATTCCTGCACCCTCCTGCCGTGGGGGCCCAGTTCATTGTGTAGTCAGAACTTCTGGTTTCAACCTGAGTATGATTAAGAAGAGCTGATACTGAAAAAATGGGGGTCAGTGTGTATTGTATCCCTCCTGTGCACCAGGCACAGTGCTCGACACTATCCGTGTGCTCTGTCACTCAGTCCACAGAGATGCTGGGCAGAGGGTGGGAACGTACGTAGTAGGACCCCTGTTACAGGCGAGGACACTGAAAAGCAGAGATTTCGTGCCAGACCTAAGGTCACAGTCTTTGAGTACATGGCTGGGACTGGAGTCCAGTTCTGACTGATTCCAAGGCCTCTGCTCTTTTCACTGCCCTCGCTGTCTCCCAGGAAGGAGGCTGGCTTTCGGCAATACTGGGAAGCCAGATCTCAATTAACACATGGCATTTAGCCAACTCCAGTATCCTTCAACTGGCTCTCCTGGTGGTTCAGACCGTAAAGAATCTGCCTGCAATGCAGGAGACCCAGGTTCAGTCCCTGGGTTGGAAAGATCCCCTGGAGAAGGGGATGGCTACCCACTCCAGTATCCTTGCCTGGAAAATTGCATGGGCAGAGGAGCTTGGCAGGCTACAGTCCATGGGGTTGCAAAGAGTCAGACATTATTGAGCGACTAACACTTTTCACTGTGTCCTTCAACATGTAAGGCCCTTCTTTAAGAAATCATGAAACTTAAGGATTATTTTAGGAACAATTTCATCCTAATAATAGCATCTTTTGAGTTTTACCAGTATACTAAGCTCCAAGCTAAGGGCCATATGAGTAGCACACTTAAAAATAAACTATAAATTAGGTATTATTCTCATTTTACAGATGGGGAAGTTGAGGCTCAGAGAAGGTAAATGACTTGCACAAGGTCACACAGCGAGGGGGTTGCAGAGCCAGCATTCAAATCCAGGTCTGATTCTAAACCTCTTTACCACTAGGCTGCTTTTTTGGAAGTAGATGTTCCATATACATGAAAAGCTTTTTCTGTGACTATTCCAGGAAGCTTAATGGCCAATGGAAAATTTTTCTTCCTATTCCTGAGATATTTGTAAAATAATTTAAACCCACACTTCAGTGCATAAAGGAACTGGGGAACTGCATCTCTGCGAGCTGCCTTGGTACACAGAGTCTATGTTTATAGTGAGAACTTTTACTGTAACAGCCCAGTCCTGCACTACATTAGGATGGTAGAACTGCACTTAAAATTTCTTCTTTCTCTTTTTTCCACTCTTTTTTTTTTCTTTCACTCAGAGAAAGTGGGAGTAAACTACTTTTACTATAGTTGGTTTAATAAAAAAGTAGAAGAGGGGAGAAACAAAAACTGAACACTTTCTCATAGAAGTGGCATGAATCTTACTCTAAAATCAAGGCTTTATTTTATGTTTTTTTGTAATACTTTACAATTAACACTCTGATTCATTCATTCAAATAAGTTTTATGGAAGACGTACTATGTGCTAGACACTGTGCTGGATTGCAGGCAGAAGAGAACAGAGTAATATACAGGGAAACTTACAGCCAACAATCTATCTGAAATAATGACTTTATTATCGATCATAGGTCAGAGGTAGGCAGTTCTGTGTCTAGCTAATTGAGCCAACTCATTGATGTCAAGAACCCCATTCTTTGATTCATGAATCTGCTGACCTCAGCTTCCTACCCATGCCACTAGGACGGCTTTCCTCATGGTCTCAAGATGACTGTGTCACTTCCAGGCATTACATCCTCACAACAGTCTCAAAAGGCAGAAAAAAGGACCTTCTCTTCCTGATCTCTCTTAAGATTCAGAAAACCTTTGCCAGAACCTCTCCTGGTGACTTCTGCTCATGCGTCATTCACCAGAATTGAGTCGCATGCATATGCCCTAAGCAGTCACTGGCAAGGAAACTGAGACCACTAGGCTTGGCTTCAGTGTGAGGACCCACCCCCTGCCTCTGGGATGGGGCCTGAAACACTTGTCCTCACGGAGGAGGGTGAGGGCATGAACAAATCGTGGTTGTGTTAAGAAAGAAAGGAGGAAATGAGGCAGCCCATAGTAGCACCTAGAGACAGATGTCCTCAAGGAGCTTACAGTCTAGTGAAACAGACACAGTAAACAGGGAAGTGGACAGCTAGATCATTTTAAGTGTTTCATCTGAGTTGTACGTCAGTGCTTCTACTTCAGATGGAGTGACTGAGGAAGTCTTCTTGGAGCTGACATTTTACCTGAGAGATGAAGAGTGAGAATCAGCCAACCAGGGTGAGTTGAGGCAAGATGTATGAGACAGAGTGAAGGGATGACACCACAACTTGGAGGAGCCAAACCAGGGAGCCCAGGACGTAGCAGGAGAGAAAGCATGTGGCCTGAGCTGAAGTTAGACATTTAAGCAAGGCCAGATCACACAGTCTTGAAGGTCATGGAAGGGAGTTTGGATTTTACTCAAAGTCAGTGGAAATCCAGTGAAGGTTTTTAAGACAGGTGTGATGCAGTCAGTTTGGGGTTTTTTTGTTATTGTTTGTTTGTTTCATCACGCTGGCTGCTGGGAGAGAGGCCTTAGGGGAAGCACAGAGAGCAGATAGAAAATCACTGTGATCACCCAGGCGGGAGATGGAGGTGACTTGAACTTGCGTGTGGCAGTGGAGACAGAGGGGAATGAGTTCCTTTGAGATGGGATCGACAGGACTTACCCGGCACTGTGCTAAGTGTGTCCCCGTGCCTCTTGTCCAGTCTTCTCTGTAGTCCTATACAATAGTGTTTTGTAAAGTAAATTATTATGCTCACTTTATAAATAAGAACATTCCAAGAAGTGGCCTGCACTGGGTCATAGTATTCAGACCAAGCCAGAGCAGGGAGGGAGGAGGAAGAGTGTGCCAGATTCTGAGACAAGTAGGCAGGACCAAATCAATTAGTTTTGTGCTGGGATTGTTTTCCTAGACGAAGCTTTTGTTTTTGAGGGTGGTATTTTGAGAACTGCTGTCTCCGTGGGAATATCTTAGTTGTGTACAGCAGAGCCATCTCTGCATCTAACATTTTCTTGTTTAACACATGGCTGTCTTTATAATGAGTGCCTTCTTTATGTGGGGTTATCAGAGTAACTCTGAATCTATTTTGCAACTAAATTAATGATATCCAGGAAACATTTATTTGGCTCCTTTTCTATTTATAATATTGTTACCAACTAATTGCCTTTGAATGTTCCTACTTATAGGGTCCTTTGTGCTAGATAAAAATCCTACCTACGTAGGTAAACGCCTAATGCTACTCGGGGCTACCTAGTCACTTACCATGTTTCTCTTCTTGGTGTAATGACAGGAGCAGTCATAAAAACATACACCAGGGCAAAGGTCCAGGTTGAAACAACATCCAAAAAATAACAGTGTGTAATGTTTTTTCTGATTGTGAACATAATGTATTTTCATTGTAGAAAATTTGGAAAAGACAAGCAAACATGAGGGGAAAGTGTCTCTTAACATTCCCACCACCCTAAGGCAACCAGCATTCACCATTGGTCTATTTCTTTCCAAATGTTTTTATGCCTTTTTACATAATTGAATGTATGTACATTTGTTTCTTCTTTTGCGTATGGTCTTCATCATAGAGATTTTCCTCAGGTCGTGAGATAGTGTATAGTGTCTTTGTAAATGGCTATTAATTCCTTTGCCTAGATTTGCCACAATTTACTTAACTGTGCCCCCCGGAGGGAAATTTAAATTTTTGGTAGTAGTGGTTTGATATGAACAGCTTTGCAAAGAGAAATTCATTGGCATTTGAGTTTTTCCTTAAACTAAGTTCCCAGTAATTTCAGTGCCAGGTTAAAGGATATGCACATCTTTAAGATTCTTGATATACTTGTCATTAAAGAATCAGACTTTCATCCCCATTCCTTCTACCCTTATACTTCCCTCCCCCATAACCTCTCTTTGTTACTTAAAAAAGTAAGCTTCTACATACATTTTTTTTTGCATCCTACTTTTTTTTGCACACAATCTTTTCTGGAGATCAGTCCATCACAGTGTATAGAGATCTTCATTCTTTTCCACAGCTCTCTCTTGCTCCACAGAGTGGTTGTGTGTCACAGGTGTTTTCCAGCCAGTACCACGTTGATGTTCTTTGGATGTTGCTGTTAGAGGTCACAATGAGTAACCGGTACATATGTCGGTTTGTGTTTTTCTAAATATATCTTTGGGATAGATCCTAAAAGCGAGGTTGTCAGGTCAGATGGTAATTGCATATATCATTTTGCTAGATAGTGCCAAATTCCCCTCCATAGGGGTTTCATTTTTTCACATTCCTATCCTGTTACCCCATAGCTTCACCAGTAGACTATATTGCTAACTTATGGATTGTTTCCAGTCTAATGGGTAAGAAGTGATAGCTCAATTAAATTTTATATACATCCATATTATTACAAGTGAGGTTGAATATCTTTTCTTACATTTAAGAGTAATTTGTGGAGTTTTTTTTCCTATAAACTATATGATTTTGTCTATTTTATATTAGTTAATTATTCTTTTTCTTCTTTATTTTTAGGAACTTTTTATATATTGGGTTGAATAAGCCTTTTGTTCATGATATAGGTTACAAGTATTTTTTTCGTCTGGGAATTTTCTAGATGGCTGTTGACTTCAATTTCTTGAATATCATGTGTATAGCAGCTCTTTGTCTCTAGATGATGCCTTCTTACCTTTTTTATCCTAGAGAATAGAGGCTTTGGGAACAGATGTTGGGCAAAGCTGCAATGAGATGAGCAGTTTTGCCTTTTCATCTAAGGTGTATCTCAAGCAGACACCCTGGTGGGCAGTATAGGCCATTATCAGCAAGGGTGTGTCCCTCTATTCTGTAGTCGTTTGCCTTCCAGGCAGCAGCAAGCGCAGTTGTACTGACCGATCCATCCTGTCCGTGAAGCAGCCAGCTAGTCCCTTCCTACCAGTGGTCAAGAGCAGTGCTCTGTGTGTTGACTCTGGAGCCAACTCAGGGCAGCAGCAACAGAAAGCAGTACTTCTAGTTCCTTGTGTAACATGGGTGCACATTGTCTAACCCCTTTGGGCCTCCATTTCTCCAGCAGTAAAAGGAAGAGATGGGCTGGATTAAGTCTAGTGAATCTTCCAGCTCGGATGTCCTCAGACCCTAGGCCTTAGTTGGCACCTGGCAAGCAGATAAAGAGGTGGAAATCTTGATAAAAATTACAGTGTAGCACCAAGGTATGTAGAAAATCTTCCATTTGTAGCAGTTCTGTTGGATCTCACGTGTCCCATTGGGAGTGACTCTGAAAAAAAGGTATTTCCTTCTTGAAATTTCCAGTAGCTCATGCATACACGGTATATAGAGCACTTAGAAACACTTTACCACTGAGTCAGTAGTAGATGTGGCTTTCCCACCTGAGTCTCTGACCCCAAAGCCTGAGCTGTTTCCCCTGTGCCAGGCTGATTCTGGGTATGGAGTAAACAAGAAGGCCTGGGCTGCCCTGAGAATCAGAGTCAGCAGAGAAGCAAGGCCTGAGTTCTTCCATCCAGAGTTCAGGCCGGGCCACCGCAGAGGTCACCAGAGAAGAAAGGCCAAAGGTGACAGGCCTCAGAGTGACTTTCAATGGAAATAAACTTGAGTGGCCCAAATTCCTGTAGCTTATTCAGAGAAGAGCCACAAGTTATATGGAGCTCATTCTCTAGTTTCCAAAATACCAGAAATGTTTTAAAATATGGCAGCATATCTTCTTCAAATCACCTAAACTGCACAGCAGTGAGACAGGCACACTTCCAGGCATCTTCACGTCTCATTTAATTTAATCCTCACAGTATTCCTTAAGGTATGTATCATTATCCCCATTTTCCAGCTTAAGAAACCGAGTCTCAGAGAGATGAGGTAATTTGGCCAAGATCACATAACTGTTAATGGCAAAGCTAGTATTAGAACCAACGTCTGCTGGCTCCAAATCTGCTGCTCCTTCCACCGTTCCAAGCTGCCTACAGTTCTTTATTGTTGCCAACCAAACTTACATATACCCTTTCTAGGGCCACCCCACACATTTGGGCGTCTTCCAGTCACATCATTTGTTTCTGGCTCCTGCTTTATTGAGATCCGCAGAGCTCTGTCATTCCCGGCTGCAGGAGTAACTGGTAGGCCTATGCAGCAAGGAAGGAGTGCCGAACAGAGAAGCGAAGGAACTCTAGTCCCCATGGTGCTGAGAAGGACACTCACCTTTCCTCATTTGAATCTATAAGTCCACATCCCAGGATGCTGTTCTTGCCCGAGATCTGCGTCTGTATAGGCCTTCAAGCTTTCAAGTGAAGTGAGCCGAGTGCCGGCCCATTCACTCGCACCCCACTCCCGTGGCCAGGGGCCATGCTCCCCCTCGAAGCCAGCACAAGGCAAGGTCCTCATGGGGCCAGGCCCTCTGCGTTCACAGAGGAAAAATGAAAGTTGCTTTATTCCCCGGTTTCTTCATAGCTCCCATTATGCCGAGAGGGCTCCACAGTGAGGAGCCAGGGCTGTGATATTTCTGCTTCAGTGTGAGAGATTCATATGTTTGACTAATCAATTCTTCGGCACTGACTTCCCGGCCTGCATTTTGTTCTCTTGCTTTTGATCGTCTGTTTGCCTTTTTGCCATTCTGCTGGCTCTTGTTTGGCGCTTTTATTTTCCAGGAACACTTTGCCCTACTCGATCCTCTGTGTTCCTCTCTCTCCCTTTGTCATCTTCCTCTCTGATTTTTGGTTTCCCTTGTGATTGACCGCACACAGCTTCCACACGCAAGCAAAGTGGAGACCCTCAAGTCACAAGGCCCCGACAGCTGCTGGGTTTTGTTGTGAGAGCCAAATGACCCCAGACCACAGCCAACCCCCAGACCCCTAGCCCAGCCACACTACAGCCCTCTGCCTCTCCTGTCCACATCCCAGCCTCACCCTGCAGCATCCATCGCTGGCATTGGCTTGAGCTCTGCGGTTCACAAAGCCCTCCTAACACACACAGCCAACTGTCAGGGAAGAGGTGCAAGTACCAGTTTTGGTTACATTCCTCAACTGAAGAGACAGGGAATTGAATGTAAGAGGTGACTTTCCCGGTGTCCAAAGCTTGTCAGCAACCAAGCAGGGACCAGAGCTGGGTCTGTGCTGAAGCTGAGCCTCTTTCTACTGCTCTGCTGCTACAGCTGCAGTTGTCAGTTGCAGCTGGGGGCACTCTCCTCTGAATTCCTCTGGTTCCAGTGTTTTTTCAAGTTTGAGAATGTGCTAAGAATAAGACAACATTATGATAACTGGAAATTCAGTATATCTGTCTTTTTTTCTCTATTATTTTAAACTTTTTAAAGATAATTTCGGGCTTCCCTGGTAGCTCAGATGGTAAAGCGTCTGCCTGCAATGCAGGAGACCCAGATTCAATCCCTGGGTCAGGAAGATCCCCTGGAGAAGGAAATGGCAACCCACTCCAGTACCCTTGCCTAGAAAATTCCATGGACGGAGGAGCCTGGTAGGCTACAGTCCTTGGGGTCACAAAGAGTCAGACATGACTGAGCTACTTCAGTTTCTTTCTTTTCAAGATAATTTCACACTTCGTACTTCACCTGATTCCACTTTTGTTACCTTTGACCCTTCCTTGGTATTTATTCAGATATTCATGGTACCTTAGCTTTGATCTCTGGTTAAGAGAATCAATAACTTTTAAAATAATCGTTTTACCTCACTGAAGATATACAGTTAGTGAATTACATGTATGTGGGTGTCCACTTTTTTATGTGTCAAAAGACTGTGGCACAATTATATGAAAATAGTAAAGGGAAGTGATTTACCATCATATCAAATTACCCACTGTGAAGTTGCAGAAACAGCTCATTTTATGACATTTTCCAGAACAGAACATTTCGCAGAAGATGGGAAAATATAGAGAGAACTATATGGATGTTGTCTTAGAATTTATGAACCATGAATGATACATTTAATTTGAAATGGCTGTATTTTCTGTAAGCATGTGTGAATGCAAATTTCAAAGACAGTGCTGGAATCTGACTCGCCCCTCTCAGGTGCAGACGTTGTCAGCGCTGAAAACTAAAGCACACTGTGCCTTCTGACGAAACTTTGCCACTTTCCCAGTTTCTTTATAGGAGCCATGTCGAGTGTAACGCTGGCTCTGGACTTGCCAAATCTAGCTGAGAGAGTAATTTCTTCATTAGCTTCATCCCTCTTAGCCTGTGTTATTTGGGAGCTGTCAGATAATGTCATCATTAACCCATTGCCGATGTGCTTCAAAAAAATGCAGAAACTCTAGATGAATTTCGATGCTAGAACTTGAAAGACGAAAAGCGAGTTGTTTTCTGAGTAAATACGTTTTATGGAGAAAGCAAATAAATCCAAATGAAACTTCACAGTGGACATGGAAACTGTTTTTTGACTCTCTGACACTTATTTTAAGTTCCAATATTTTTGAGAAAAGAAATAGTTATACTATTTTTATATTTTCCTGCCTTTATCCATTTGGGGGAGAAAAATCATAACCTCACATAATCAACTTAAATGGCTCTCAGCCTAGAACCTTGCATGTAAACACATAATGAGTTAATAATACACTTAATCGTGACTAATGTTATCCTCAGTTATAATAAAGATGCCAATTTTTAAATTTGGTAGGCCAGATAGGTAGGCCATCTTTCTGTACTAATAGATAATAAGATCTATTTTAGAATTCCCTTAGGGACACAGTGTAGTAGTGTCGTTTGAGTCACTCAGTCGTGTCCGACTCTTTGCGACCCCACAGACTGTATAGCCTGCCAGGGTCCTCTATCCATGGGATTCTCCAGGCAAGAATACTGGAGCGGGTCACCATTCCCTTTTCCAGAGCATCTTCCTGACCCAGGGGTCAAACCTGGGTCTTCTACATTGCAGGCAGATTCTTTACTGTCTGGGCTACAGGAAGTCCTTGGGATACAAGTTATAGGAAAAAATGGTAGTGGTTACAGATTTATTCTCCACCTCTTGGTCACCCATACCAAAATGTTATGTGTTTCTTTTTTAAAGAGTATATAGAAATTTTGAACCATTTGTGGGTTCTAAAGTTTAAATGTGTGTTTATTTTGTTTGTCCTGAAAGGAACATCTCTTTGTGAACTTAAGCCTGGATTGAAGGCTATGTGACCCTGGACAAATAACTTACCCTCTCTGAGCCTGTTTCGTCCTTTATGAAAGGGCTTTGCTTATCCTTACCTCAGTTGTTATGAGGACAGAGATGGAAAAATTTATTAACAGTAATCATAATAATAGCCCTTACTCTGTCAGGCATTCTGAAAGCACTTGACACATATTATTCATTTATCTTCACACCCTGTGAGGTGAGGCTATTCAGTATTATTTTTCCTGTTGAACAGATGAGGGAACTAAAATGACTTGCCCAGAGTCCTTGCTCTTAATCACCATACTGTGCTGTCACTCAGAACCTGGCTTGCAGTAAGTGCTTGTTGATAAGTCTGGAACCTGTCAGCTCAGGTGTCTGAAGGGCATACACTCATGCTCGCTGAGGGGCAGTGGCATGATTATGGCTCCCTGCCTGCTCTTCTCCAACACAGGGCCTTGTCTAAGGGAAGCCATGCTTGCTGCTGGCTAGAAGAACTAGCACCTCTGACCCAAGGCCATCTGGGATCATCATGTCACTGGGGAATCTTTAAGTAGTCTATTTCTAAATTTCAAAGCAAGCTTGGGCTATATTTACAGCGTTTAACATATGAAAAATCACTGGGAAAGTGGGCTTTTAAGTGGAACGGTTGTGTAATGGAATATTTCACGTTCCGGTTCAGCCATAAAGCTCAGGGCTGATAAACAAAGCATCTGAAGCCAAATGGCTCCTCATCTGACCCCAATTAAAATAAAGATTTCATTCCATTCTGTCCTGACAAAGAGGAACATATTGTTGCCTTTAAGGGAGTTTGGTTTAGTTAATGAAAGAATTTTATTTCATTTTTCCCCCCAAATACAATATCTAATTAAATAAGATTCAATTTGTTAAGACTTCTGGTAGAGACATGTTAACTCTTTTAAAGCTGTGTGCCTACATGCCTCAAGATGTGGAGGGTACTTACAAATCCTACTTCACACTCCATTGTCTAAAGAGATAAACCCAAGTCACTGTGAAGGCAAACATTATCTTCTCCAACAATTATCTGTTTACACATTTATTACAGCAACCTGTGTATGTAGGTAGCATGGATTCTGTATAAAATAGCACATATTTACATAAAGTTCTGTTTCCTTAAAGGCATTTGTACTTGTACATATTGTAATTTACCAATCACCATAGATCTGTCCATATAGAATATCTCATGCGGGAGTCGTAGCTGTTAAAATATGTTAGGTAACATAAGTTGCGTATTGATGCCAAATTATCACGGAGTTCCTTCAGAGTTATATTGAAGAAATATGTGACTGCCATCATTTAACACTGAGTGTGAACACCAGCCAGCTCTTTGGAGGTGCGGGGTGGGGGTGGGCGTGGCTTTCCTTGTGTCCTGCTGTCACTGCTTTTCTGTAGCCTTTTCTGTATGCGCCACAGCTCGTGACTGTTGAGTCCATGATTACCAGGCGGCACATTTTGGCGCCAATGCAGAGAAGTTCTCTTCAGCTTAGCTAGGCATGAGGAGGCAGTTGGCTCTCAAGACAGTGGTCAGTCATGTCTGTACCCCTGGGGATAGCCTGTATAGCCCACAGTGCTTCAGGGAAGGAGGGCTGGCCTGGGCATCAGGACAGCTGCCCTTGGAAGAGCCCCTCTCTCCTCTGGGCTCTGGTTTCTTCATCTTTAAAATGATGAGCAGGGTCAGCAGATCTTTGAAGGCCCGTTGGCCCTGCTTTTCTCAGATTCTGTAGTCAGTAGAGCAGAAAGTACATGATGCTTTTAAATCCACTAAGAATTTATAGTCAGATGCTAAGGATTTATGTTCTGAGAAATAAAAAGTCTTTAAGTCTATAAAACCTAAGGCATTTAGACCACATTTTTAAAAAATCCTGTTACTTTGCATGCAATGGCTCTTTCTTACTGAATGGTAAGCATTTACTCAGCATAACTGAGCACCTAACCTGTGACGGCCTGGTGCCAGGTGTACAAAGGTCGGTCATTCATGGCCCTGCCCTGTAGGGGCTTGTCTCCTGTGGTGGGGGCTGGAGTATATGTGAAAAGCAAGCCGAGGTCATCCCTTTGTTAAAATGGATCCTTATAGCGTACTCTTTGGAGAGAGGTGGAGGATAAATGAGATGGGATGAGGGGCAGTTGTCACAGAAGAAGAGATATTTGGGCTGGACCTTGAAAGGCAAGCACAGTTTCACCAAATGGAGAAGGCAGGAAGAGAGGGTGCAACATACTGGAGCAAAGCCACGAGTTCTACACTATTAAAACATGGCAATAGGCTGAGGAGGGGCCAGAGGGAGGGACAAAACTAGAACGAAAGTCTTGTGAAAAGTCTCAGGCTCTTGGTTCCATTCTAAGGAGCGTGCCCAGTGTTTTTCAAACTGGTAATGGGTGTTCTTCTAATAAAGGGGGTTCTGTGGCCAAGAGACACTGGGAATATAGTTGACTCGATTCACTTCTTGGAAGTACACTGTGTACAATAAAGACTCCACATGCTCAGCAATTACTCATACTGAACTTGGTTTAACCCAGTGTTTCTCAGATTTCTTTAACCATCAAACCCTTCTGAGGCAGAAGTCCTTCTGATGCTGTGGATCCAACTTTAGGATGTAGAGCTTGAGGTGGGGAGTCCCACTACAGAGCTGCAGTCAGTAGAAACATAAGGTCTGGTCAGCATTTTAGAAAGATTAGTCTGGCCTGGAGAAGGAACTAGAGCTGGGGGAGAGTGAAAGGGAGCATCACCAGTATCTGAAAAGTGTTCAAGGTGCGTTTTAAGGAGAGCCCCGCTCTGGGACTTCTCTGAGGACCCAGTGGTTCTGTGCTTCCAATGCAGGAACCACAAGTTCAATCCCTGGCTGGGGAACTAGGATCCTACATGCCGTGTGGCATGGCCAAATTTTTTTAAAAAAGGAGAACCCTCTCTTATTACAGTCCACATCTCCATGCATTTGGGGCTTCCAGGAGTCCTTCAAACAGGAAACCAGCCGATGCCAATAGTCAAAGTCATCCGCCTGGCAGCCTTGCCAGGGTCCACAGATAGAGCTGGTGATGACACAGGATGGGCTGGGGGTTAGGAGGTTGAAGGCAGAAGATGAAGACTGATGCTAAAGGTTTCCCTGGTTCCCTGAAGCCATTTGTTGGGGACCTACTATGTGCCAGTCCTTGAAACCATCTGACAGGTATTGGAATTGTTCCACTTTGATGAGTAAGGAGAAAGAAGCATGGAGAGAGTGGTTGACTGTCCCAAAGTCACATGGCTGATGGCCCTCAAACCCATCCAACTGGCTTCTAAGTCCATTATCTTCACACTGAACTATACTGCCTGCCCCAGAAAGCCTCCGTTTAAGAGCACTGACTGTCTGCCAGGCACTGTACAAGTCACCTTACATGCATTACTTAACTCAAGGTAAGTGGTGTTGTCCCTGTTTAGTCGATGAGCAAACTAAGACTTTGCTTAGTAGCCAGGGTCACAACTAGATATTGCAAAGTCAGGAACTGAACTTCAGTCCGTCTTCTCACTACTCCCTGTTAAGAATTCTAAGGAAGTTGTTTAAAAAATTGCTCAGAAGTATTTCTCTATAGACCTTTTAGAAATTTTGTGGGCTTTATTTTTGGTGTAACAATACTCTGGCTCTGACCTAAGTTGAGCCTAATGGTTAGGTCCTGGCCTTGCTATTGAAAATGAGAAACCCACATTTGAGTGAAGATGTTTTTTCTTTAACTCAGCACATGTTGCTGCTACTGCTGCTGCTGCTGCTGCTAAGTCGCTTCAGTCGTCTCCGACTCTGTGCGACCCCATAGACAGCAGCCCACCAGGCTCCCCGTCCCTGGGAGTCTCCAGGCAAGAACACTGGAGTGGGTTGCCATGTCCTTCTCCAACGCATGAAAGTGAAAAGTGAAAGTGAAATTGCTCAGTTGTGTCGGACTCTTTGCAACCCCATGGACTGCAGCCTACCAGGCTCCTCTGTTCATGGGACTCTCCAGGCAAGAGTACTGGAGTGGGGTGCCATTACCTTCTCGCAGCATGTGTTATCAAGCCCTTATTCTAGTCCTGCTACTGAGCTCAGAACTGGAGGCTTGAGCATGAGTTGAAACCCTGCCTTTGTTCTTACACGTGGGAGAGACGTGTGGGGAACTCTCAGCACAACGTGTTCAGCGCAGTTACTGAAGCCTGTTCAGGGAACCCAGAAGAGGAGTTAGGGCAGGCTTCACAGGAAGTGTGACTGTAGTGGGTTTTAAAGGGTGTATAGGAGTCTGCCAGACTCTGAAGGGAAAACATGTCTGAGTTTATTTTTCTTCCTTGGCTTGAATGTTGATGATCCAGTTAAGAACAATAGCAGGATTCATGTAGAGCTTGAAATTGGTGCTCTTGGTGCTTTGATTTGCTTTTAAGAAAATCTAATCCCACCCTATCTGCCAACTTGACACTACTGGAACCATGAGACCTGGAGACCTGTAGAGGCCTTCCACACCCATCCTTTCTGAGTGTCATTTACAAATATTTGTTCATTCAGACGCCATGGTGTATTCAGGTGATCTGCTTCATTTAAAATCATACAGATGATGAAACCTAGGGGGAAAAAATAAGTAAATGTTTAGGCTTCCCGCTTTTTTATAATTAAATTTATTTGTTTTTAATTGAAAGATAATTGCTCTACAGTGTTGTATTAGTTTCTGCCGTATATCAAAATGAATTCAGCCATAGGTATACCTATATCCCCTCCCTCCTGAACCTCCTTCCCTAGCCCACCCTTCTAGGTCGTCACAGTGCCCGGTTTGAGTTCCCTGAGTCACACAGCAGATTCCCGTGGGCTGTCTAATTTACATATGGTGATGTGTCTGGTTCCACGTTACTCTTTCATACATCCCACCCTCTCCTTCCTCCCGTGCCCCGTGTCCATAAGTCTGCTCTCTATGTCTGTGTCTCCACTGCTGCTCTGTATATAGGTTCATCACTAGTTTTTCTAGATTCCATACGTATGCATTAATACACTATGTTTGTTTTTCTCTTTCTGACTTACTTCACTCTGTATAATAGGCTCTAGGTTCATTGACTTCATTAGAACTGACTCAAATGCATTCCTTTTTATGGCTGAGTAATATTCCATGTATATATGTACCACAGCTTCTTTATCCATTCATCTGTCAGTGGACACCTAGGTTGCTTCCATGTCCTAGTTATTATAAATAGTGCTGCAGTTGAACTTTGGAGTACTTGTGTCTTTTTCAATTTTGGCTTCCCAGGTTTTATGCTTTTTAATTAAACTTTCCCCTGCCGTGTAGGCAGACTGACTGGAATAAGTGTAGGATTTTTGCTTGCCCAAGTGTGAATGGAGGATGCTTGCTCTGTGCTGGAGTCCGAGGGCGCAGAGAGGGGAGGACCCGCATCCTGCTTGGCCTGGTACTCAGAGTTGAGTAGAGGAGTCAGACGTGTTTACTGTCAACAAGAAGTACCCTAAGGCACTCTGTTGAGGAGGTGACTGAGCTGAGGCTTGAGGGATGAATTACCACCATCCTTCAACCTGTAAGCAGGAGAAAATGGTTAGATAAAATTAGAGGATCCTCTTATGGTTTGTGGTTTTATCCTCATAATTCAGATGAGGAAACCAAGTATTAGAAATGGCTAAGTGATTTGCCTAAAACCACACATCTAGTAAATGAATGAGCCAGGAGTTAAACACCAGCCTGTTGGGCCACAAAGCCCTGGCCCACTTCATTTATACCTTCTGCTCACATCTTTACTGAATACCTTTCTGTGTCCAAGCTCCTGGATATTTTGAATAGAGTCTTTGCTTTAACGGTAGTTAAAACTCTTTTCACAAAAGAAAAATTGTTGACCTTTGGTAAGACACGGCATGGAGAGAAAAGATGGACAAAACAAAGGAGGACAAGGGAAACCTGGACTCAAACTCCAGCTTTGCTCCTGGCTAGCGCACTGATGATCTTAAACAGGTTACTGGTGGCTCAGATGGCAAAGAATCTGCCTGCAGTGCAGAAGACCCTGCACTGATCCCTAGGTCGGGAAAATCCCTTAGAGAAGGAAATGGCAGCCCATTTCAATATTCTTACCTGGACAATTCTATGAACAGAGGAGCCCAGCAGGCTACAGTCCATGGAGTCACGAAAAGTTGGACATGACTGAGCAACTAACACTTGTTTCCCTGAGCCTCCTTAGTAAGACAGGGGTAATCATTCCTGCCTTACAGGGATGGTGGTAGAGACTGAATGTGAGATCCATGTAAAGTGAGCCTGTGCAAGTCACATAGTAGGTGCACTGTCAATGGTGTGTCCTCCTTCCCCACCCTCCTGTGTTGTGCAGAACTCTTTTATATAATAGGAACTTCAAGCAGTTATTGCACTCAACGCTTTGCATGTTTAATCCATCTCTTAGTTGTCAGCATCTAAATTCTTCTATTAAAAGTTTCTTTCTGACATGAACCCTAAAATTGCACACATCATGTTTCATGCCCTGTACATCTCTCTGTCCACTGAAGCCTCCTTGCACAGTAATTACAACCTCTCCCTCTCTCAGCATGAGGTCCGGGTTGATGAGGCAACTGCTACTTTTGTGGTATTGCATATAAAATAAATGTCCCATTTCCCAAGGCTTGGGCGGGACTTAACTTGAGAAGTGGAATTGTTGGTTTTTTTGTTTTGGTTTAGTTTTTGTTGTTTTAGGTGGAAGGGAGATGGGTCTATGTAAATAAAACTAGAAACAGCCATATTTGTATGGTGAGCCATGGAAGTCAGCATTGGCACACTTCATTTTTACAACTGGAATAATGCCCATGAAGCACTCTCCTATGCTGCTGAGAGAGTATGGAAGCAGCGTGGCAGTTCACATCAAGAGCCATAAAGATATTCAGGCTCTGTTGGATTCAGCAAGCTTTTCTTGAGTCACTCTGCCTGCTGGGCCCTACGTGAGGTGGCCGTGCACATGCTCAGGTGAAGAAAGTCAGCCTGGGAGTCCTGTTGCAGCACAGCGTTTCCATCGCAGTGTTGGTGGGTACCGTGCTAGAGGGAAGCGTGGGGGTTGTGGAGCCACACAGGAAGCTTACCAGCCCTGGCTCAGGAAAGGGATGTTGGGACTCCGTGTTGAAGGTGTCACTCAGGAATCAAGGAATATTTGTCAAGGGACCCACCATGGAAGTGTGCATTGCTGTGTGGCTGGAACATACCAGAGGAGGCAGGGGAGCGGTAGGGGATGCACATTACGGTCCTCCACCCAAAAATGAGTTTGATTTCAGCACAGTGCAGCCAGCCCCACCAAGACAGTTCTCACCAAGGGCACGGACAATACATGGCTGCAGCTTTATCTCCATGTGCTCCAGCGCATCAATAATGGTGTCCTAATAGCAGCTTCTAATTAAATTTTATCACAGTCCTGAATGTACCGCTGACCTGCACACTCTTCCAAGTGGGTCTGACTCATAGGACATTTGTGCAATTCTGCAGATTTGAAGAGGTATTTATTCTCATTTTTGCCTTCCCGGGCTGGCAGAAGTTCTAATTTGTGTTAGGCAGCTTTGGTAATTAACAAAATGTGTTCTATGGACTAAAGCGGGAAAACTCAGGACTGGGCCATCTCGCACTGTGTACTTTTGTGCTTAAGCTGTGAATACTAGTGAAATCCTTAAAATGAAGACCTGTTTGTGTTAAAAATCAAAAGAACCCATGCTGAATGTGTCTTGTTCAAAATCACTTGATGAAGCTGAGCTTTTTGAACTCTGACTAGTACTTAATTTTAGCTACTTTTTTGTTTAAAACACCAGGGAAAGCAGTGAAGCTTTCAGATCTTTAAATTTCTTTTTTTTGGGAGGAGAGATGACAGTGCTTCTCTAAAGTTTGTTTCTTACCTTTCCACCTTTGAACAATTGATTTTGATTAGAAGCATTACACCCAGCATTTACTTTGACATCCCTGAGTACAAACAGTCATTTTAATGATTTTTTTAAAAAACAAAACCATGACAGGGACATCAATCCTTTGCCTGGTGTATGAAGGCCTGGTATATTAATTGGCTGTCAGATTCTGAAGAAATAATGGATTAATGTGCTTGATCGTAACGCTCTGTTCAGAGACTGAAGTTTGATCCTGATGTCCCCAGTCTCTCTGCTTAATGCAATTACAGATATGCATCCAGGACATTTGAGTGGATTGCATTTCATTAATATGATTTGAGCGGACAACATTAGGCTGCTGTCGGGTCTTCTCTGACAGCTAATTACTAGAATGAAGCGTGTATACCGCTAAGGAACAATGGTGCCCTTAGTGGGGCCATTAAGACAATAGAAAAATAGTGCTTAGAAACTCTCGGAAAATTACTCTCCATACTTGTCACGGGCCAAGAAGATGGCTCAGAGGGGGACTTTAGAAGGTAAGAAATGGACAGGAACTGGAGAGGCCTCTGATAGCAGGACTCTGGCTTGGCTTAGAAAGAATCCAAGTCTAACCTCTTGTCCTTCTGTTGGGACATTACTTGCTTATTACTGGTCAGGAGTTCTTAGGGGTATGTAAGTGTCATGATCTCTGACCATGTACATCTGATATTTTGTCCCTCTCCTTTGCTTCCTCCCCAGCTTCCCCCACCTCAGGGTGTTTTTCATAGTGGAGAAAGTGGCAATTTCGAACACCCATGGTTTATTAAATAATTTCTTTGAGAAGAAAAAGGGGCTTTGTCTTTGAGGTTGTGACTTGGGCAATGGGCCATTCGAATGTCTGCCCATGGAAAGAAGAGATGCAGAGTATTCATGAAAGTGTATCCTCCGAGGGCTATTCCCAGCTCCCAGAATGCCCAGCTTACCTAAGACCATCCATTTGAGAAGCACTCAGCTGACTCCCACTGTGTGCCCAGCACTGCTGCCTGTTGGTGATAAGAAGATGAATAAGGTACAGCCCCTTGTGCCCAAGCTCAAGTCCTGTGAAGTAGTTAGACATTAAAAATAAATATATATATGCGAATGAAACAGTGATGGGTTGGGATAGATGGATGTATAGAAGTATTAAAAAAAGTCTGAAGACTTCTCAGAAGACAAGGTAACATATGAGATGGATCTTAAAAGATAAGTAGAAGTTTGCTAACAAGTTAGGAGGTGAGGTGGAGCTTCTAGAGAGAGAGCAGCTGTTCAGAGGCGAGGAAATGAGGTTGTCAAACTGTGTATCCTTCGTAGAGAGGATCTGGCTTGATGACCTGTTGAGGACAAATTCTTAGCTGTAATTGTCTGTCCAGGCTCCGCCAGCTGCCGGGGAGCATCACAACGAGGAGCCACCCTCACAGGAGGCCAGCTTCCAGGCCCTGTGTCCACCACGCAGCTTCAGCTTCCTTTGCAGCAGCAGTAAAAAAAAAGCTGGTATTACTGGCTAAGG
>NW_011494765.1:1077432-1087963 GCF_000754665.1 Bison bison bison | reverse complement strand
GCCACCCAAAAAGGAGAGGTGAAGAGCCCCTGGCTGCCTGCCCAGATCCCCTGTTTCCCAGGAGGTAGCACCCCTATTGGGGGGATTTCCCTAGAAACCTTTGCAGAACACGTTTAGAGACAGATTATCCCAGCTCCTCACCACACCCAGGATGTCTCCTTCTCTTTTAAACTGCCATCAGGAGAGAGAACCAGAAGCTGTTCATAAAGTGATGGTGGTACAAGCAGTCATCCTCCCATCCCCCAGCCTCCACTCTCCCGCCTCAAGCCGTTTTCCACACCCTGTCCTCCTCCCACCTGTAACCCTTCAGCAGTTCCTCATCACCCAGCAGTGCTTCTCAGGTACCCCTAAGGCAGAGTGCCCAACTTTAACCCCTGGAAATAAGATTTCTGGTCCCAGCCGAATTCCTTCAGGGATTCCTGTTGGAAGCACCAGACTGGACTACAGCATAGAGACTCTCCTCGGCCTCCCGGCTTGTACCAGGCGCTCCGTGAAATCTCGGGTGAAGGGATATCTGAAACCTAAGAGAATTAGGAAGGGGAGAGAGTTATTACTGTGATGACGCCACCCTCTGGGTCACCCCTCTTTGCCATAATGGCAGTTCCAACGCTCAGACCAGGGAGTCACCTCACCTTTTTTTACGCTTTCTGTATTCTGAGTGATCACTTCGATAGGAGGAACATGGGGCTAAGCAGAGTGCCTAGGAACAGATGCATGAATAACCCGAGTCCCTCCCTCCCCTGCTGCCCACAGTTGTGGAATATGGCTGACAGCCCCGCCCTGCCTCCCTCAAGGCTCCAATGCCATCAGTTCAGGGAGGCGGGCTTCCTGGGTCCTCACACCATCCCTGGTGCATCACCCAGTGACTGGGAGAGCGGTGCGGGGGTGAAGGGCAGCCCTTGCGAGGAGCCTGGGGATGAAGGTCCCACCTGGGAAGGCTGCTGCTGCCCACCTGAAGCCTGCTGCGGGGCGCTGAGCAAGTCTGTGGCCTCATCATAAGTTTCTCAGGTGGCTGCCTGTGTGCTGTTACTGCCTGAGAAACTCCATGGGCAAGCACAGAGGCCCCTGCCTTCTCTGAATTTTATTTGCTAATTTCTCTATGGGTAACACAGCCCTGCCAAGACCTGTTTCCCTCCTATTACCTGGCTGGCGTTTTCCTAATGGCTCCTTTCCTAATGATGCTCAAACAAAAAGACGATGGTGGAGGGTAATGCACCACTCCTGCCTCTCACTCCCCGGTCATTCTTGCTAACAGGCTCAGCCTCGCTTCACAGTCATTATCACATGTCGCACTGTCTTTGGGATGCAGAGATGATTTGCCAGCTCCATAATGCTTCATTTTTACTAAAATGAAGGCAGGGACCAAAAAAAAAAATTCTTGTGTTAAAAAATGTACACTTACTCCTGGCAGATCTGATCTTAAAACCCTTCTGTGCCCCCCAAGTCTTAGAGGATAGTGTCTCAACTCCTTGTCCTAGCATCTAAGACCTTCATGATCTGGCCAGCGATTGCCTCCTTTCACTCCCCTTCACATTCTCCTCTGTTCTCCAGTCCCCTTGTGGAGGGCTGAAGAGCCTCACTTGAGGGCCTCTGGCCCCAGGCTGCTCTGCTCATGCTTTGGCTCATGCTCTCTCTTTGCCTGCAACACCCTCCAGGCTCCACCCAACCAGGTTCAAGGCACAGCAGGAGCATCCCGCCCTCTGTTCCTCTGCCTGGCTTTTCCACGACAGCCCAGGTGGCATCCACCCCTTCTTCTCTCAGACCTTCTTTATTCCCAGGCAAGCTTCTGTCCTCTCCCTTAAGCCCTTTATCTCCATTATTCGTGTGCCTGTCTCTCCCAGAAGACTGCAGGCACCCCAAGGACCAAAACCCCATCAGAGTCCTTGGCAGTCGTCAGTGCACGGCACACAGCTGACACATGTTCCCCGATGAACATCAGGGGGAGAGGGGAGGGGGCCCTTCTCTGAAAGGTCTTCCCAGGCTCCCCCAGGTGGGAGTCATCTCTGCCATCCCCCCGCCCCTCCCAGGGCGCCGGGGAAGCCCTCTGTCCCAGCCAGTCTGCTTTACATCGGTCACATGTGCTCCTCCCACCAGGTTGTGAGAGCCAGTACCCACCTCAGAGATGGCCTCCTGGCTCAACAGAGAACTCTGCCAGACCCGAGGTCACAGAGGAACAGGGTGGGGTAGGAGATAAAGAGTTGAGTTGGGGACATGTTGATATCGGGGTGTCTGTGACACATTCAAACAGAGCTCTGGGCTTCCCAGCAACTCTTAGGGGCCAGAGGCCTCTCAGTCTTTGGAATCTGTGGAGCAACTAGAAATGTCCTTTTCCCATGAGATGGCAGAAGGAACATTCACACAGAGACCCTTCTAATGGCACTTCTGTTCACCATAGTCAGCTGGGAGCCAGCAAGTTGACAGCATTAGCAAGAAATGTTCTCTGCATACCTTCACTTGTAAACTCCTTGACAGTAGACATCATGCAAATTCAGGCCCCACAGTGCCTTTGTCTGAACCAGAACCACACAGGCAGCCTGTGAGGGACAGCCAGAATAAACCTATCCCCCAAAAGGACTGCCTGATGGAGAAAATGTCTTTCGAAGTACATGTTCTGATTGTCAGCTAGACAGCCAGCCATTTTACCTGGTGGTCACACTTAGACCTTGGAAGTGACAGGGATCTTAGATGGCATCCGTCTTGCTGTCTACATACACCCTTTTCTTCTGTAGGTTAGTTGGCCTGTGCTTACACACTCTTGGTGTCAGGAAAACCTGTTGTTAAAGAGCCAAATCTTGTCACAGTTTTCATCCTCTAGTTCTAATTTTATGCTCTGTAGCCACGTAACACTAGTATCTCTTGCTTACGATCTTACTCTCAGTCCTAGAAGTCCTTTTGCACTCAGCCTTCACGTCCGAGTTCTTCAGCTAGTCTCTGGAGGGCTCTGGTCTATCACTGTCCTTCCTAAATAAATCCACATGTAGTCTGATGTGAGTAAAACTTGGAGGACCTGTCCCCACTCTTACTCAAGGCATGTGATGTCCAGTACAGTAGCCACTTGCTAGATGTGGCTGTAGGACACTTGAAACGTGGCTAGTCCAAATGGAGATGGGTTGAAAGGGCAAAATATAACAAGATTTCTAAGACTCGGTATGGGAAAAGAATGTAAAACTCATTAATAATTTTCCATATTGATTACATATTGAAATTATAATTACTGTATTTATTGGGTAAAATATAACACATTATTAGAATTAATTTCCCCTGTTTCTGTTTTTACTTTTTAAACATGATGCTAGAGAATTTTAAATTGCATGTGTGACTGGCATTAAATCTCTATTGGACTTTATTGGACTTGAGTACAGCTCTAGATTTTTTACTTCTGTGAATGTAGCAGGTTGCATTATCTTTTTTTGCACCGTATCACACTGTTGACCATTGCTGAACATGTACTGAACGTAAAATTCTATCACTTTTACACCTGCCATATAAATTGCTTTTAAAACAGGTCAGCCTTGACTAGTACTTGTAAGTTGATTTTTTTTAACTTAAGTGTAGGAATTTACATTTGTCCCAAATACATCTCAGCTTGTTAGCTTCAGCCCATTGTTCCTGTCTCCTGAGAATTTTTTTTTTTTTAATTCTTGCTGTCACCATCTCCTTTACAGATTTGATCAGCATTTTCTGTGCTTCTATCTAAGCCACTATTGGTGATGTTGGTTAGATCAGAACAAAGTAGAAAGCACACAAAGCACTTTGGTCAACAGTTTGACAACAGCTGCAAACCCATCATTTAGCTATGGTTGTTCGGCCAATGTTTCTCTGTTTTGCCCACATGGAGACTGAGTTTTTCCAGGTGTCTCACTAATACTAGCCTGTATTGTACCTATAGTAGCCACTTCCCCCTCCCGCCCCAACCCTACCCTCAAGCTGCTGCTGCTAAGTCGCTTCAGTCGTGTCCAACTCTGTGCGACCCCATAGACAGCAGCCCACCAGGCTTCCCCGTCCCTGGGATTCTCCAGGCAAGAACACTGGAGTGGGTTGCCATTTCCTTCTCCAATGCATGAAGGTGAAAAGTGAAAGTGAAGTCGCTCAGTCGTGTCCGACTCTAGCGACCCCATGGACTGCAGCCCACCAGGCTCCTCCGTCCATGGGATTTTCCAGGCAAAAGTACTGGAGTGGGGTGCCATTGCCTTCTCAAGCTACCTTAACACAAAATCTGATGTGACTTGTTCTTCTGCTTTTAGACACCAAATGTATTAGTTAGTTTTCAG
Organism: Bison bison bison; assembly: GCF_000754665.1. Taxonomy (NCBI): domain Eukaryota; kingdom Metazoa; phylum Chordata; class Mammalia; order Artiodactyla; family Bovidae; genus Bison; species Bison bison. Next base: position 1,083,692 of record NW_011494765.1, on the reverse strand, counting down.
TAAAGTGTTAGTGATTAATAGGGCTGAACTTGACTTTTATCTTTTAAAAGAGATCATGCAACATTTAACTGGGACCTTCAGTACCACAGCAGAGAGAGAACTTTATTTGGAGCTTTACCACTGAGGCAAAGGCAATAGAAAAGAAGTTTGGGGCCTTCAGTGGGGAGGAATAGGGCTTTGTCCAGTGCCCTTCAAGACTTTGCTCATTAGTTTTTACTGAAGAACAGTCTTTCCTATGGTTGGTAATGAAGACCCCATCAATACCATCTAGTGAGTGCCAGAATCTGTAGATGTGTGTGCCCACTGTTGTGTAACAGCTCACGTGGAGTGCCTCTTCCCACACCCTCTCCTAATCTCCTTTAGTCCTCATAAGTTTCAGAAATAGGAATTGAACCTCTCACTTCAGATCACGTGCTTTTGGCATGACCTTCATCTATGGTCTCAAACACAATCCCCTCCTTTCTTGCTAAGGTGTATAGTTTTGGTTCTCTCCTGTAGCTCTGTGTGTGTGTGTGTGTGTGTGTGTGTGTGTGTGTGTGTGGCAGAGGGAACAGAAGGATATTCTCTTGGCTGGCATAGGGCAGAGGGGAAATCTTTTTTCCCCTTTCTACCTTTGAAGCCCTCACTACAGGAAATGTTTCGAGTGTGGGAGGCTAGAGGGGAGCATTTGCAGACCTCCTGCCTGCCTGAATTGTAAGCATTAGCTGTCTTTCCTGGGTGGCTCGCCAGGCCCTTTCTCCCTTTCTTTGGGCTGACAGATGAAGGCAGGCACCACACGAACGTGCCTGTTTTCAAGTGCACTGCATGAGGAATATTCACTTTATTTCTGGTTGGTGGAGCATTTCCCCCTCAGAGGACACAGTTTACTTTGTGTAATGTTAACATCTTGCTGTAACACTGTCTCTTTAAGAGAGCTACATTCTCAAAAAAAAAAAGAGAGAGAGAACTATATCCTCTGCTTCTCAGATTTTGAGATTCCTGACCAGAGAGTCTCTAGTTTAGAGCCATCAAGTGGTGAGATCTCTCAGGGACCAAAAGAAGGATCTTTTAAAGGATTAAAACCGAGACTGGGTGGGAGATGATCCCTTGGGCACAAAGTTAGTAGAGGATGGAGAGCCTTGTGGATAACTTGCCCATCAAGAAGAGAATCATTTAAGTCAGACCAAACAATTCTGGTCCGCTCTTCTAGCCGCAAACCAGACTCCTTCGTTGGGATATGTCTCAGAGGATGTGGTGTCTTTTGCATTTGGAATTAGCTTGATGTAATGAATTCTGGGTTTTACATATTTATTACCATTGTCCGTGCTCCTTCTGGTCTTGTAACCACTTCTACCCAGCCTGCCTCCCTCCAGGGAGAACCAGAGGCAGTCATGGAGGCAGCTGGGGGAGGGGAAGCTCTCCCTGGCTTACAGTTGAGCAGGCGGGGTTCAAATCATGACTCCCTCAGCCACTTATTTACTCCAATGAACATTTACTGTAGCCAGGGCCAGGCCCTGTGCTGATGGACAGGATGTGGAGATGAATGAAAAAGTCTCTCTCTTGAGATCTTGCCTGCTATGGTGGCCCACCTGTAACCATCAGCAAGACCCTGCTTGGTAATTGGGGGGCTCTGCTGGAGATGCCAGGAAGGCAGCTCAGGTCACAGGGAAGACAGCACTCAAGCTGGGCCTTAAACAGGGAGGAATAGGCATTTGCCAAGCTCTGTGATAGAAAGTAGCTTACTTCACCCCCTCTTGAGTCTCAGTTTCTTCATCTGTGAGATGGGGATTATAATATGTACATGAAGCATCACAGCTCCAGACATATCAGCACCCCTTTCAGAGTGCTTCGTACTGTTATTGAGAGCAGGTCTTGGGCTCCCCTGCTCCCATTTTTAATTCCAATTATTTTAAAACTATTGATTTTATAGGACATGGAGTATATTGATATTTTCATGATTTTTGTTGTTGTTGTTCAGATCAAGGAAATGATAGAAAACATTCTAAGGGATCTCAGAAGAAAACTTAGAGAAACAAACATGGTTTTATAAGGAGCATGTGGGGTCAGAAAATGTCCACAGGACAGCTACAAGCAGGAAAGCAATTTGGGGACCACAGGCATCGGTCTGAGAGCAGCCTTGGGTCCTGCAGTGTCTTTGCTTGTCTCTGGTCAAGAACTGTGACCTTGGCTCATAATTAAAAGGCAAGGGGGGCAGGCGATAAATATGGAGACTGTTCTAGTTAGGATGGTAGCAGCAATAATATTGGGGAGGAAAAAAACCTGCAAGTTGACTAAAATGGCCTTAGACCTGGTTAAACCCCTGGCTTGGCCTCTCTTGGCTGTAGATGGTAGAACTTTAACTTGGGTAAAAAAAAAGGCATGAGGGAGAATTTCTTGGCTCACATAGCTGAGAACCCTGAGGCTTCTCTTGCTACAGCCATGGCTGGATTCAGGAGCTCAAATGATGTCTCATCTCTCACTGATCACTGTTAGGCTTGGCTTGGCTTGCCTGTTAGTTTTTATTTCAAACATTCTCTTGCTTTAGAGGCAAGAGATTCTATTCTCTTGCAGTAGCAGCATAAGGCCTGTGTGGTCTTTAGAGCTTAAAGTGAGTCTCCACCCATGGCGTCTGTGCACCAGCTCTCAGGGGGGACCACTTGGCGCAGTTTGGCTACATCTGGGCCACCCTGAACCCATCACTGTTACCAGACGATGGGGCCTTCAGTTGGCCAGACATAGGTCACATGCCCACCCCGTGGTTGGACGGGGGTTGGCAAGATCAGCTTCGTTGAGAAGAAGGATTTTCACTTCCCATTCGCAATGGGGTGGAAAAGACAAACATGAAAACAAGTGGTCAGTGGTGGGTTGGAGGCTGCCAAGAAGATGAAAGGACTACAGGAGATTGGTAGGGGAGGGAGGACGCTGGGTATCAAGGCTTCGCCTCAGTGCTCACGGCAGAGCTGAGGCCATAAAGGCAAGGAGGGTGTCCCCCGCAAACTGCCCCTCAGGGTGTGTTGGCTCCTGTCGGACATGGCTCTGGGTATAGAAGGTCAGAGGGGGCTGTGTGGTCTCACGGGGGAGATATGGAGCCGAGCTGCTTCCTTCCCGGCCTCCCAGGAGTCTCTGAGGCACGTCCCCGAGATGGAGAGCATCCCAAGCAGCAGGCAGCTAGGCTGAAGCCGATGCGAGCTCTGTATCTTTGGCTCCAGCATCTGAGAGCCCATTTCCAGGTGTGAGTTTCTCTGTCTCCGCAGCCCTGGTCAAGGACATCTGCCCTTGGCGAGCTCAAGCCCTGAGTGAAGACATTATTGGAATTATTTTCCCACTTCCTCAATGATCAGCCTCTTTCTTTTACTGAAATTTTAACACAAGATAATTATAAGTGAACTACTTCTATAAGTGGTTTATACTTTTGAAAATGCTCTTGCACCCATGATCTTCTTATGCTCCTTTCACAGACAAGGGAATTACGGCTTGGGGTTGTTGTGATTTGACCAAAGCCACAGAGTTGAGAAAAGTGGCCCAGTCGGTCCCTCTGTTCTCTCCCCACCACCCTCCCTCCTGTCCTTCCTACCATGCATCAGTGTATCCAGGACATCTTGGGATACCAGCCCCCAGTCCACAGGTCCCTGAGCTCACAGGTCAGTGCCAAGTAAATGTTAATGGTGGCTAGACAATCTGGAATTCTAGGCATGGAGTTTCATCTTCCACATGTGGAGGTCAAGAAGTAGATTCTTTGATCCATTCCTTGTATCCAGGAAAGCTTATGAAACCCAAGGCACAACTTCCCAGCATGTTCTCCTCAGGGGTGAGGAAACACTAAGAGAAAATCCTCTTCTTGAATGAGCCGCATCCTTTGCTGGAAGCTGACCCGATGCCACATGGGTGTATGCGCATGCACATGCACGCGTGTGTGTGTGTGTATGTGTGTGTGAGAGAGAGAGAGAGAGAAGTGTCCTGGTGGAGCATGGCAGGGGGAGGAGGTAAGGCCTTGCAGCCTATCCAAAGCCCATGGTCAGGTACTCAGGTGTGGGAGCCTGCTTCCAGCCCCTGAGCCTGAGCTGCTTGTGTTCCATGGAGGAGATTACAGAGCTTAATGATTAGCTTCTCCAAGCTGCAGCTGATGCCAGCCTCTACCCCCTTTACACCTAATTAGTCTCATTAATGAGCTCCTCTGCTCTCCATAGAGAGACTTTCCTCTTTGGAATAAGAGGCAAAAATACCTTGCCCAGGTAGATTGCTGAAGCCTTTAATTATTGCCCACACCTGCTAAGCCTTGTGACTCACACCCAGTGATAGTGCTGAGCTGAAATGGGGCTTGTTTATAAGCACGAGCAGATTTTAACTCCTTCAGCACCGAAGAGGCTTTTGATTTCAAGAGACACGTCTCCCCAAGACTTGTCACTTGCTCATTTCAAGTGCACCAGGCTCTGCACCTCCCATGGGGCATCTTGAGAAAGGAAGGAGGCATGGCTCCTGCCCTTAGGGAGTTCCCAGTCTAGTTAGAGGAACAGGCAGGAAACTATGGAGACAATTACAATAGCTGCCATTTTCCACATGCCTGCCATAGTCTCCTGTATTCCTTGAAATGAAACTTTGAGGCAGACATTACCATGTCTGTGTTACAGGAGAGGAAATGGGGGCAGAGCGGTGGTGTCACCTGCCCCAGGTGACAAAGTGGGAAGGTATGGAGCTGGGCAAGACCAAGGCTGCGGGCCACTACAGCCAGTGAAGACCAAGGCTGCGGGCCACTACAGCCAGTGAAGACCAAGGCTGCGGGCCACTACAGCCAGTGAAGACCAAGGCTGCGGGCCACTACAGCCAGTGAAGACCAAGGCTGCGGGCCACTACAGCCAGTGAACTCCTTGCTGTTGCCCAGGGCCTCCCTCTTGCACCACACTGTGCACTGCGGGAAGCTCGTGCGTGAGACGGGGAGAGGGCAGGAGGCACCATCAGGCCAGTGGATGATGTGAACAAGAACCATCCAAGCAGAAGGAACCTGGGCAAAGACTCAGTGGTGAGAGCACGCCCTGTATATTCGCAGACCCGAAGGCCCTTGGCACTGTTGCAGAGTAGGGAGCAGGGGCGGGGGTCAGTGAGGCAAGAAGGGAAGGGAGGGGCCCGAGCAGGAGGCCCTCAAATGCAGGGTGAAGACTTCAGACCTCCTGACCACTGCACCTTCCCCAGGACCTAGAAAGCACCCAGTACATTAGTAGGTTGTCAGTCAGTGTTGGTGAGTCGAGAGACAGCCACCCTGAAGTTAGGACAATCACTGATTAAAGGCAGGGGACGGACAGTGTCAGAGGGCTGGCTGGAGGAACCCTCGGGTGGGGAGCCCTCTTCTCGTGCCCTGGTGGATCACAGGACACTGGGATCCAAACATCAATTCCTCACCACAGCCCTTTGCCTCCACCTGAGCCATTTTGCTATAAGTTGCCCAGGGGCTTGGGAGTCAGGGTGGGATTCAAACCCAGGTCCCTCTGTCTACAGAAACCGAGCTCTCTCCCTTCACCATGTGGCCCACTAGATAGGATTACTAGATGGCCGGGGACACAGAGAGTTTTCTGGCATGGGCTCCTTGGGGACTGGATAGAGAGCTTTTAGGATAGGCACTCAGGCTTCTCAAAGACCAGAGGTGCCAACTCCACAGAACCAAGTCACTATGACCAGATTTAAACAAGTTTTTAAATGAATTAAGTAATAGCTTATGTTGGACAACCACAATTACTAGGAAATAACCAGTTTACTATGTAGTTCGAGGAGATGGAACGAATAGATTGTAATAACAGTTACCAGCCACTGAGTCTTCATCACACGTCTCGCCCTGAGTCAGGCATAAAATCTGTCTGTTCCCCTGACAGCACTGTGAGGTAGGTTATATTATGCCCATTTTGCAAACAACAAACTGAGGCTTGATTAGCTTAAAAACATTCCCACAGTCAAGTGGATAGTGAACAACAGAGCCCAGATCCCCAGCCCAGCCCACTCTGGAGCCCGAGCCACCCAGAACACACCCTCCCTCAGAACCCATCAGAATGGCACATTGGTCAACCCAGGACACTTCCTTCACAACAGGTGGAGCCGAGGAGAGACTCCAGTAAACACCAGTTTTCAAGCATCAGGTTGACTAACGGCTGGGGAACCCACAGAGCCCCAGGGCCTGGGCTGGTAAGCCCTGGCCTTCCAGATAGAAAGAGCCTGCACACAGGAGCAGCAAACAAGGTCCAGCCTTTGCTGTACTGGGAACTAGTTTTCTGAGTTCCTGGAGGCCGCCGGGGGGG
>NW_011494765.1:1075205-1077332 GCF_000754665.1 Bison bison bison | reverse complement strand
ATCAACAGCGTATGGAGGGGCTAACAAATCCCGCAGCCATCTGCTCACCAGCGACCCTGGAGCACCTTCCGTGTGCCCGGCCCTGCCCTTGGGATTGGGGGTTTAGTAGTGAGCAAAGCACAATCCTGACTCAAGGCCTCTGCTGGACTCTCAGAAGGGTGGGGAGGGGTGGGCCTGGGGGTTGGTGTAGGGGGAACTGTGCAGATTTGGGACAGGCTTCTTAAAGGCATCATTTCGTGGGCTGGGTCCTAATGGATGAGTACACAGTTGCCAGGTCAAGGGAATGATCAACAGCATATGCAATGTTTGTGTTAAAGAAAAATAATGTTCATACTGGGTTCCGACCACGTGCTGGTTCTTTCATCCTCACAACATCCCCATGAGGCTGGTAGCATCAGCTCCATTTTCTCGGGGAAGAAATTGGGCTCAGACTGGCCCAAGTTCATTTGGCGTAAAGGTACAAGAGCCAATCTGCACCGTGCCTGCTGGCTGGCTCAGCAGGAACACAGAACCTGCCACGAAGGACAGGCACTTCACACTCCCCAGGGAGGGGATCTGCTCAGGAAGCTTTGCTGAGGTCCGGCTCAGCTTCCTAAGCTGACAGGTCTCTTCTGAGCAGGAACACAGAACCTGCCATGAAGGACAGGCACTTCACACTCCCCAGGGAGGGTATCTGCTCAGGAAGCTTTGCTGAGGTCCAGCTCAGCTTCCTAAGCTGACAGTTCTCTTCTGAGCAGGAACAAAGAAGCATAATCAGCTTCAGCTACCGTGTTCCCCCTCCAGGAAGCTCTCCCTGATCACCCTCCTCTGGCAAATAGCAGGGTCAGTGATGCCTGCCGCAAACTTGTTTTAGTCCTAAGCTGGTGGGAGGGTGGCTGGTAGACACTGACGCCCACACCCCACTTCCTTACTTGGGTCTCTTCATCTCTCAGAAGCTCAGACTCGTCACTTTTACAACAGGAATAATAATGGGTAAAAGCTGAACCAGTAAGACTGCCTTGCACAGTCCCTGGCACAGATGGGCAGTCAGTAGACGTGTGCTTTCTTCCTGTTGCTTAGATTCCCCGCCCCCCATTTCATTCTCCCACTCCCTTGGCCTTGCTTTCACTTCTTCCTGTGCATCCTCGCTTTTCTGATCGGTTTCTAGGTAGTTGTTATCCTGCCTTCACCATCTCCACCAACTAATAGCGGCTGTTTAGCTCACCCATGCATATTTTAGCCTCATAATTTTTCCTCCTGAATCAGCCTTTGCAGATTCTAATCACCTCGCGTTCTCTTCCCTGAATTCCCTCCAATTTAGAGATTCAAAAGAGGCGCTTCTCTGCATGAACATGCTGTGATTCAATTTGAAAATAAATTTCTCCTGGCAGCAGCCATCTTTCTGAAAAGTGACATTTAAGACTGACAGTGGACAAGATTGTAAACAGGTTTCCAATAAGAAAAAAAAAGTCAGCGTTAAGTACATTCTATGAATTTTTTTAAACAATGTGTGCACGTGTGTGTGTGCGTGTCTATAATTGCAGCCTTGCTGTGCAGCCGTCTGCTCCAGGAAAAATTCTGGGATGGTGTGGGTCTGTTTCGAACTATCTTGGTATTCTTTTACTTTTCAGAAAGCAGCTTCACTTCATGGGACTCACCCCCATACGGGGCTGTAGACAGTTCATTCATTCTTTCATTCATTGATTCAGCACACAGGTGCTCAGTGCCACTTGTGTGCCAGGCTGTGTAAGAGGGAACTGTATGAGGTGATAGAGGTTGGCTTGGGGTGCTATGGGAGCCCACAGAAGTTCCAGAGAGGGGGGGCCCCGGGGACAGGGCTGACTCCTACAAGCCATGACACCTCAGCTTGGCCTTGTAGGGTGAGTAGGAGTTAGCCTGATGAGGAAGGGAGGAACGAGAAGAGTGGGGTGGTCTGAAACGGTGTGGTTGGTGCGGGGAGCTGCAGGCAGTTTGTGGTGATCGACGCTTCCAGTCTGCAGGGGTAGGCATTGGAGGTGTGGCTGGAGGAGCCTTTGGGGCGTTCACAGGCCAACAGAGAGGAGCCTCGGAGCCCTCACGGGCAGCAAGAAGGACAGCGCTTTGAGTGGGTGTGATGTGGCTAGATGGTAGAAGTGGCATGTTAGGAAG
>NW_011494765.1:1012981-1075105 GCF_000754665.1 Bison bison bison | reverse complement strand
GGGTGGCGGTCAGCAGGAGAGGGAACGGAGAGCCTGGAAGCAGGGCCCAGGGAGGCGACAGTAGGCGAAAACCAACCAGCACAGCCTCCCAGGGTCAGAGGGAAGGCTCGGGGGATTGGATGTTTAGAAGTCAAGTCACCCTGCAGCAGGAAATCTGTTACCTTGTGTTTCTCTTAAAACAACTTTGTTCCTGAGTGACTCAGATTACCAGCTCTCTTTTTCTATCTGTCCTGACACAGGGAATGTGTTGCTAGTAAAACAATTCAGGTGACACTTGCTTTCCCCATTCATCATTACTAAATAAAAGCTCTTTCCAGGGGTTCTTGGGGTGGTCTTTTAACAGTCCCCCTGCCTGGAACCTCAAATTACCCTGCAGTTATCTTCTAAAGGAAGCAAGAAGTGAGAGGTTCCCAGTGTACCACCAGAACAAGAGGGAGAATCTTTTGGTCCCTGTCCTGAAGGGGCAGACAGCCCAGTAGGCAGACAGCCTGGAACTGTCCGGTCAAAACTCTGTCAAGCTTGTGCTTTCTTTAGGCAGCTTCTCCTGTCCTTCTGCCATACTCACCAGCCCCCACTAGCTCTGGGGCAGAGGGAAGGGAGGACTCAGCAGACAGCCTGTCACAGGGCAGATGAAATCCCAGAGTCACCTTACAGGGCAACACGAGCATTACATAAGGTAGTGATTGGGGAGCCACCTTCAAAGCTGAAAGATTTCCCAAGTGAAGACAATTAAGTTGGTTGCTAGTAATCTATGAATCAGTCTGATGAGGGGCAGGGTTGAAAAGAATGGCTGGAATGAAATTTGGAAATAATCTTGGGATTTCAGTTTTCTGTGTAGTTCCTCTCCTCCAGAGCAAGTGAGATTTGACGGTGTTGGTGACCTTTTGCAAGGTGGCAGAAGAAGGAACCCAGCCTTTGCACTTAAGACATGCACAGGTGGGAACCCCCTCCCACCACCTACCTGTGAGACGGTCTTGGGTGAGTTGCTTGACCTTTCAGAGATTTATTTTCAGATCTGTCAAAAGAGCGTAGATGCCTTCACGTTCCCATCACATATATGTAGCGGGGGTAGGGGCAGTGATCTCCCTACACTCTGGAGGGAGAGAGACTGACCAGGTTAGCCATTACTATTCCAGTGCCTGGCTCGGAGTAGATGTGCAATAAATAGATTGTTTTTTTCATTTATAACTCACTTTTACTACTTCCCTATCACTAGATCAGCAGTAAATTGGATAACACAATGTCATGTTCGGTGTCTCCTCAAAACTAGTTGATTGTAGAATAACACATCCTGCCTGCCACCACCCTTGCCCCATGAAGCCTAATATTTTGTGTTCCTCTGTGGGTTTTCCCCCCAATATTTTGTTTAAAATGTTTCAATACAAATTGAAAGAATTTTGCAGTGAACACACACATACCTACCAGCTGCTGCTGCTGCTGCTAAGTCACTTCAGTTGTGTCCGACTCTGTGCGACCCCATAGACAGCAGCCCATCAGGCTCCCCCGTCCCTGGGATTCTCCAGGCAAGAACACTGGAGTGGGTTGCCATTTCCTTCTCCAATGCATGAAAGTGAAAAAGTGTGAAGTGAAGTGACACACCTCAGTCGTGTCCGACTCTTAGCGACCCCATGGACTGCAGCCTACCAGGCTCCTCCGTCCATGGGGTTTGCCAGGCAAGAGTACTGGAGTGGGGTGCCATTGCCTTCTCCACCTACCAGCTAGATTGTGCCATTAACATCTTACCATGTCTGCTGCATCAGGCATCTTTCCGTCTCTTACTGCACCTATTTTTGATGCATTTTCAGAGAAAGTTGCAGATACCAGTATGTTCTGAGTGGCTTCAGTCGTGTCCAACTCTTTGTGACCCCATGGCTCTAGCCCGCCAGGCTCCTCTGTCCATGGGATTCTCCAGGCAAGAATACTGGAGTGGGTTGCCATGCCCTCCTCCAGGGGATCTTCCCAACCCAGGGACTGAGCCCACGTCTCTTACGTCTCCCTTATTAGCAGGTGGGTTCTTTGCTACTTGCACCACCTGGGAAGCCCAGATATCAGTAGTTTCCTCTAAGTAACTCAGCATGCTAACTGCTAACTGGAACACCGTTTGTGAAAGACACACACTCAGTAAGTGTTTACTGCTATTACTACTACTACTATTATTATTAAGGAAAGAAGGACAGTCATGGTGATCTGATATTCCGGAAAAAGAGACACCTGCCTGCCCCTGTTGGAAGGGGCCTGCCATTTCCTGGGAACTGAACTGCCCTTAGTTTGTGGACTAGGAAATGGCTGAAGTCACAGCCACTGTAGTGCCCTGGCACAGACTGCAGCCCATCCCCTTGATGCCCATCCCCTTGACAGACTCCAGAAGCCTTTGGAAGACTTAATAACTCAACTGTGACAGTGGAGGTTGAGACTTTCACGAGGAATTTCTACAGAGAGAGGACAGCTTTGGTTATCTGGGCTGAGTCCCTCCCAAGTCCTGCTGGGTCAGATGCGGTCCCACCCCCTTCCCTCAGCTTTGTCTATTACAGTAGGGACTTGGGACACCAGAGCTTCCCCAGGGGCGCAATGGTAAAGAATCCACCTGCAGTGCAGGAAATGCAGGTTTGATCCCTGGGTCAGAAAGATCCCCTGGAAAAGGAAATGGCAATCCACTCCAGTATTCTTGCCTGGGAAATCCCATGGACAGGGAACATTGGCAGGCTACAGTCCACGGGGTCACAAAAGAGTTGGACAGGACTTTGGGACTTAACAACACCCCAGGGACATAGAGATCAGGAGCTGGAAGATCATGAATCCAGGTTCTAGAAAGTCAGAGTCTGGGGGCCCTGACCATTGAATGTCTTAGCCTTACATAGAACTGTTATTGTCCACACGTCCCAGCAAAAGAGCTCAGGTATAAAGACCCCTCTGAGGACCTTCTCTTCCAAAAACTGTGTGGGGTCATAGCAACAGGTACTTTCAAGTAAACAACTAGGGAGAAATAGAAGTAGTCTACTAGGAGCATTTGGAAAGCAGTTTAGTATATGAGGTGTTTTACATCCATTTAATCCTTACATCCATCTTGTGGAGCAGGAATTTGCCATTGTGTGCTGCCTGGCTACATAGCAGGAGATACAGGAGCAAGCCAAGCTTGGCCTCCAATCTCATCCCACCCGTCACTCAGAAATGGCCTCAAGTTGGTTATCACCCTGTCCTGCCCTCGATTTCTTTGTCTGAAAATGGAGGGTGTGATGATCGCATCTTCCTTGGGATGTTGTGAGATATGCTATCTAAAAGCACTTGGACATTGGATGAATGCGTCCATCACCTGCTCCAGAAGGTTCTGCCCTGAGCACTGAGGACGCAGTGGTAGAGAAGAGGAGCAGAGCCACCGTCCCCCTGCTGCGTACAGTCTAGGTCTGGCACAGACCTGAGCCAGGCCACCTGGGTGTCAGATCCTGCCTGTTTGAACCTAGAAAAGTTAACTCATTTCTGTGCCTCCGTTGCCCACCTCATGGGGCTGTTACAAGGATTAAATGAGGAAAAATAAATAAATGAGGACATACACATAAAACGCTTAAAAAGGTGTCTGTACTTACATGTGGTAAGCACATGTAAGTGTCTGCTACTCTTGTAGTAGTGGGAACCCCACCCAGGTTCCCAAATGTGTTAGAATCATCTGAGCAGCTTTGTAAAGGTCTGAGCCACAGCCTAGGAATCTGCATTTAAAAGGCCATCCCTAGGTGATTCTCCTTGCGATACTAGATGTAGGAACCATTATCAAAATGATCACCCAATGTTAGCTTCCCATACGAGTGAGGAAACCGAGACTTAGAGCCGGGGGGAGCATGCCCAAGGGGACACAAGTAGCAAAGCACTGGAAGCAGAAGAGACCTGTGGTCCCCACCTCCAGGCTCCTGGGCAGATACTTGCCCCCCGCGATCGGCTGGCCAGCGTGCTGGACCCTGAACCAAATCGGGGTTCTGCGCACCACTGTGATCATTTTTCATTGTAAAGGGCCCAGTCGAATCAACTATTTGGTCTGGTGAAGATCATCTGTCTCAGATAGGAAAATCCCTGTATCTCACATATTAAAACACTTCCCAACTCTTTTAACCAGGAATTGGCCCAAGTATTTAGAGTCCTCCAGTCATTAAATAACTCCCTGGAGGAGGTATGTAAGAAGTTGTCTCCCCACATAGGCTCTTCGCCTGCGTATGTAGGTGCAGGAATATTCATGCCACTCTATCCAGGCGACTCTTATAATTAATATTTACTTAAAACAATCATTAGTCTCTGCTGGGCGACATTAAACCCACGTTAGCAGTATTTTTAGCCAGGCCTTCCCCACACCTGCGACGGCAGGCGTGTGTGGCAGCGGGAAGCCCTGCGGTGCTTTATAAATAAGCCTCTGCGCACCTGGACAAGCCCGCCGCACACGCCACTCAGGCAGCAGGCTGGGCCAGGATGCCACGCTGGTGGGAGCCCAAAGCAGCCCACACCTCTGGTCCCGGTCCTCACTTCACTTTGTCACTTTATGCCCTGTCCATCAAAAAGGAAACTCATTTCTTTTGAGACAGTGTGGCATATGTACCCCAGGCTAGACCCACATAAAAGGTGTAATTTTTGCCAAAAGAGTTGAGGATTTCTCCAGTAAGAGAGGGGAGAATCATGATGGCCTTTATTAACTGCTTTATGTTCACTGTTCCCTGTAGACCACACAGCAGCATGACAGGTAGGTCCTATTCTCCTTTTCCAGAAGAGGAAACTGAGGCTCAGAAAAGATGAGTGCTTTCCCAAGGCCACACAGCCAGGAAGGGTGACTCCAGTCCACTCTAACTGAACCCACACTTTCTACTGCTCTTCCTTATCCTCAGTCTTACTTGATTCTGTTAAATGATCAGGCAGGAAGAAGGGAAACCTTTACTGAGTACCTATATATGTTGTCATTATACTGAATTAGGTCATTAGTGGTAAAAATGATTATTCCCATTTAATGGATAAAGAACCTGCAGCTCTACAGAACTCTTAAGTTGCTTCCTAAAGATCACACTGCCGGTAAGCATCAGAGCCAGAATTCAAACCCAACCTGACTCTCCAACACTAGATATTTTCCCCCCTCACCAAAGATATAAGAAATTTGCCACATACCTGGGTAATCAAGCTTCATGTAGAACCTAAGATTTTTTTTGGTCACTTTTCTGTCATCCTTTGTCCTTTTATTTTAATGAGCTTTCTACCTAAAATTTTTGAGGTTTATAAAGAACTTTTATCCTGGTGAAAAAATTTTTATAGGATTTTGTTATTTTCAGGGATCTTCTATAATTATTTACGTTGATCCTGAAATAACCCCATGAAAATAGATATTACAAAGCCCATTTTGCAGAGAAGTAAATCGAGCTGAGAGAGGCCCAGGGCACGCCCAGGTGAGTACCTGGCCTGGCAGGAGCTCAGCCACAAAGCCTCTTTTCTCCCCACACTTGCTCAACATTGCCCTTGATCCAGGATCTGTTTAGTGGGACCTAAAGACTGAGGAATTTAGACACTTTAACGTTGAAGAAAGAGATTGGAAGGGGGAGGAGCCTTGCAGCAGCGGAGCCCAGCGGAGAGGACCCCTTCATTAAAGGTGGTGACATTTCCTCGCCCACAGGAGCAGGCCGGAAGTTGTGATGGTCGGAGAACTACAGAAATAGCAGCTTTCACACTGATTCCTACACGGGAGGAACTGGTGGTTCCAGGGCAGATAAGAATGACTTTACAAGATGAAAATGATCAGTGAGGGCACGCAGGTCTGGAGGGGAGCGAAGTTGGCATTTTTTGGCCCTGCAAATAGCTGCCCATCTGCTCTCTGTCAGAATATGTTAGGAGTGCATCTGGATTGCTGCCCCCGAGTCTCGGCTCCAGGCTGGTCATGTGGTTGTCTCCACGACAACTCCAGGAGCGGTGTAAACTGCTGCGCTTTGAGCCAGATGCTGCTCTGCACATGTGGTCTAATTAGACAGTGTTCCCAGCCTCCCGCCTCCCTTCGCTACCCCTCCCAGCACACACACCACGTTCTCTCCTCCTTTCCTCTCGCTCACCCTCACGCTCGCATCCTCAGTCTGTCTGTCTTGCTCTCCACCCCATTGGCCTCTTTCTCGGAAGTGTTCCTGTAGCCTTATCTTCCATGAATAATTCATTCAACAAGCATCGGAGTGCCTGTGCTGACCTAGGCAGTGTGCTAGGAACAGGAGAGGCAGAGCCACGTAAAACTCCACCTGGGCCCACGAGGAGTCCGCATCTAGTGAGGGACGCCTGGGCGGCCAGGAGCACAGAAACGGCAGGAAGGGCTGCCGTGGGAGGGCGCAGGGGCTGCGGAACCCGGAGCAGGGACGCCTCACCCAGCCAAGGCAGGAAGAAGGAAGGCGGGGGTGTCCCAGGGCAGCTGTCCCCAGTTAATCCATGAAGGAAGGGCGAGGAGGGGGGACTTCCGCCCACAGCCTGGCCCATAGCGGGTGGATTTGAAGATGAGGCTCTGAGAAAATGAAGCCCTTCTTTCCCTGTGAATGAAGTCTGCTCCTCGGACAGGGGAGGCTCAGCTCAGGGCTGGGTGGATTGCTCAGGAGCAAGCTGCTAGCGCGTGCTGAGTAAATTATTTTCTGCACCTTTCTTGGCAGTTGTGTATTATAGGGGTCCAGCATTCACCACTCCTCAGATCTCTGGCTCTCAAGAAGACAGGTGACATCTCTGTCTCACTCACTCTTTCTGTGGCGTGCCCCTCGAGCCCCAGGGACAGCACTTCCTCACCGCGCACTCCTTGTCGCCGCCCCGCTGCTCCTGGCCCCCTCTGCTTTGCGATCTAGTGAACGCCTGCCCTTCCTTGGAGCTGGGTTTCTGTATCAGTGCTGCTGTTCCCCCACCCTCCCCACCACGTGGCCTTTCTCGGAGCTCCCCCCGCTGTGCCCTGCATAGTCACCCTGTCTGTGCTCTCACAGTCCACACCCCGCCCAGCCCCCATCACAGGTATTTGTTGAGGGAAAGATGCAGAAGGCCCCACACAAGATGAAGCACCCAGCTCTCAAAGGGCATCTGAAAAGAGCTGTTAGGACCTGAACTGCCTTTGTGCAACTGCTCTGTGCCCCTCAGAATTGGCATCTAGGCAAATATGGTATCATCTCAAACCTCTCGATATGAAGTAGGTAATATCCCCAGTTTATAGGTGAGGAAACAGGCTCACAGAGGCTCACTGGCTTTCCCACTCACGGGGCTCTGGGCTGCTCTGAGCCTCTCTCGAGTCCCCAGACAGTACGTAATCCCCATATAGAGACTCCAGTCTCCTTAGGCTGGGACTCCAGCACATGAGAAAGGGCTCATGTGTGAGAAATCATCTTCTTTGTCTCAAGTCCCCCCAGAAACCCAGAGTGGGAAAGAGTTTGGGCAACTAAGCATGCTCTGAGTGCCCTGGTGTGTTGCAGGAAGAGCCTGTCTGGGCTTTAGGGACAGACAGAAAGGGCTTCAAATACGGCCCTGGCTCTTTGGAGCGCTGTGGCCTTGGGCAAGTCGTGTCCCTCTGCAAGGTGAGGATAAAGAGCCTCTCTTGGTAGGGTTATTGTGCAGATCCAGCCTTCAAGCATGGTTCCACGTGCCTGCCATGCCCAGCCCAGGCAGGGGCTCCGCAGAGGTCTCTGTGGGCGTTATCCTTTTCTTGTCGCTCCACATCATGGTCCTGATCCCAATGACCCGATGTGTGTCCTGGACAGGGAGTGCACATCACAGGCCCTGAAGTAAGTCACAGGAAGCACACTCTGGCAGAGAACGACCATTATTTGGGGGTAGAAAACCAATATTTTTTAGCCCCTCTAGGAGTCAAGGCCTGAGTTTGATTTTATGTGAATCACTTGTTGATCCCCGCATAGCCCCATGAGGTAAGAAATGTATCTGCCATTTGGGGAATAAGAAGACTGTCTCCGAGAGCTCAGGGCCTTCCACCGTGCAGAAAGCGGCATGGTGTTCTCCCTGTTCCCAGCTCTGCATGGAGAGCTGTGCACAGAAACACATTCACTGTGGGGAGCGTGGGTGACCTTGTAGAGAAAGGTCTTTTACAGAGTGACCTGGATGGGTGTCTAGAAACGGTACATGTTAACATTTGAAAGTACCTTGAAGATTTTCTAGCCCAGTCCCTTTCCATTTCATAGATGAAGAAATTGAAGGCCAGGAGGAGTCAAAGCCAAGCTGAGCATATCGGCTCCTCTCCTTGTCCCCTTTCCCCTTCACAATGCTTCCATTTGCTCAAGACTAAAAACTTGCTGCCAGAGCCTCCTGGGCAGCACACCCCATCCAGACACCAGAGGTTGGCCCTGAATAAATGACATTTGGGAGAGGGCTGGTCATGTGTCTGTGACCTTGTGAGTGAGCCCGATAATCCAGCATGTGGACAGTACCGTGAATGAGCTCCCTGGAGGCTGTGTCACCAAGGACTGGTGTATCTTGGGTGAGGTCTGTCTGTCTCCCCCTCACTTAACTCAGAGAGTTGGGATTTCTCCTCTCTACAGAATTATTTTGTGCTGCTCCAGTTTTATTTTTGTGCACTTTAAAAGCCTTTTGATCTGTGAGTCCCGTATTCCCATGGCCATAGCAAACGTTGGTTCTCCTCCTGGTCACTCTTCAGGTTGGTTTGCTTTTTGCCCAGGGGACCACCAGGGCCTCCACACCCACCCCCTCTCCAGTATGTGCTCCTGAACTGTCTTGTCCTCATTCTCAGGAAACAAAATCCTCGTCTCTAGTCAGTTCGGCACATCCTTTCCTGGGACTTTGGAATGTAAGGGTCACTGTGTTAAAACCGAGAATGTGGCACTCAGTGACACCGAGGCCCACCGGTGGCTGAGCAGAAGGTGTTTGACACTGAGATCTTAGCGTGTCCCTGTGTGGTTCCCTACTGGGGACAGCGTGGCAGTTCACTCAATGAGGGGTGGTCACCAGCTCTCACTACCCCAGCCGCTGCTCCTGGGATCTGCCGAAGTCATGGTGTGAGTGCTCAGAGGATGAGGGTGGGGATTGTCACCGGCATGTTTGGTAAGAAAACAGAGGCTCCACAGCTGGATGGCTCCTGCCAGCCCAGGGTGGAGCCCAGACTCACTCATCTCTCCAGAGCCCACCCTTCCTCACCGCCTCTACTCCATCACCCCGAATTGCCAGAGGAGCCCCAGTGGCAGTTGCTACACCAAATACTATCTCTGTATTTGAGAGAGAGATACAAATACTGTGTTATATTTTAAATAATATTGTGTCACATGAGGCCAGGGCCAGAGAGACTTGGCTTCAGACTCCGGCTCTGTCTGTGACCAGCTCTATGGCCAGAGGCCAGTGACTTCACCCCTCTGAGCCTCAGTAGCTGTATCTGTCAAATGGAGATCTCGGCGACACCTGCCTCACAGGTGGCCTTGGAGAGTGAGACGATGCACAGGAGAGCGCCCAGGGCAGGCGGCACTCAGTGAGCGGCCTCTGTTTAATCATGCACCTGCTTTCCCATCGAGCTGCCGCCATCTGCATTTCTTATGGGAAGGAAATCTTAAGCTGGTATGCACGCAGACCCCCTTCGTCATGTCTCCTCGGCTTCCGCAGCCTCCCGGCTCATCTGCTAATCAGAATTTCCTGACTTCCCCCTGTTTGTCTCGGTTAATGCAGAAGGCAGGAGCTGCTGGCACAGAGGAGCTGGGTGTGGGCCGCGCGCCTGTGATTTGAATGTCTTTACTGTAATCTAGCAAGAGTGTGTGGGGTCTCCTGTCAATACCAAGCGGCTGGCCCGCCCGAATGGGCAAATACTGTCAGCCTGGCTGTCTCTGGCCCTGCAAATCATCTGAGGAGCTCTCGTCGGGCACCCACATTTCCCTGACTGAAATCATCCCAACAGCGAGCCGCCTTCACAGTGACACATTGATTCTTTGTTTAGGGCTTGTTATAGTCACAGGGGCCCAGCCTGGGAGGCTGTCCCTGGCGTGCCTGAGCTACCAGATGCGTGGTTCGAAAGACTGTCTTGGTCCTCTCATCCCCCAACATGGCTCGGCCCAGCCCCGCCAGAGCCATGACTGTGGCTGTGGTTCGACCACCTTCCCACCACCCTCCACCCCTGGTGGCACTCAGGCATGTACCACCACGTGCCTCTGAGGGTGCGGGGAGAGCTGCTTGCACTTGGGAGTCATTCAGACCCACCAGCTCTGGAACCTTGAGCAAAGCATTTCATTGGCCGGGGCACCCTTTCCTCATCTGTACAGTGGGGGTCATTCATGGGTGCCCACGATTCTGGTGAGGATTCCGGGAGGGGAAGGTATTAACACATGTTGGTCCAGAGCAAGTGCTCAGCCGACCTCAGCCTCCTCACCCTATACTCATGCCTGCTTCTGGCTAACCTGAATCAGCTGGAGTCTAATCCTTCTGTCCCAACTCTCCCTCCCTCCTTCCCTGCCTCCCAGGAGTAAGTATTTGGCATATACTAGGCTGGACACCCAGAGAAGGCAATGGCACTCCACTCCAGTACTCTTGCCTGGAAAATCCCATGGACGGAGGAGCCTGGTAGGCTGCAGTCCATGGGGTCGCTAAGAGTCGGACACGACTGAGCGACTTCACTTTCACTTTTCACTTTCATACATTGGAGAAGGAAATGGCAACCCACTCCAGTATTCTTGCCTGGAGAATCCCAGGGACGGGGGAGCCTGGTGGGCTGCCGTCTATGGGGTCTCACAGAGTTGGACACGACTGAAGCGACTTAGCAGCAGTAGCAGCAGCAGCAGGCTGGACACCATCCTCAGCCTTTTCCATGTCTGCTGGGAACTCACCGAGGGTCCTTGCCCAACCCCATGAGGAGCAGCTGTTGTGACCCAGCTGAGAGTGGTGCTGAGACCCAGAGCAAACAGTACTGGCTGCTCAGGGGAGGCTTTAAAAGGACCCTTCAAACCTCAGAGCAAGATATGGCTCTCCTGCACTTTGGCCAGTGATTTGGGTATTTTACTAGGAAATTGGAGGTACTTCAACAAAATGCAGTTGATTTGGGACTACTGGTGATAAACAGGGCCAGGTTCTCTGGCTTTCTCTATAATATTTCTTTACTCTTAAATTTCAAAACATGAACGTTGATTGGTGTGGGTGCTGTGCTGGTCACTTTCACTTGCGCGTGGTTCTCAACCTTGGCCATATTCGAGTCACGTGGGGAGTTTTAGGAACTACTAAGAAAGTGCCCTGGGTGATTCTAATGCATGGCCATGGTCAAGCATTACTAAACACACTATCACACTCACCCCTGTTTAACCCCCGAGCGATCCCCTGTGGCAGGTGGTGAGAATGGGGATCCAAGGGTGCAGCCGTGTGCGCAGGGGCAGAGCTGGGGCTGGAGCCGAGCTCTGCGTCCCGCTGCCACATCTGCCTCTTCCTGCAGTGACTCAGCTAATGTTTATTGCATGCCAGGTCCTAGCCCACCTCTAGGAGTCTGCCCTGGGCTGGGAAGAGGCCGGTGGGCACAGGTGTAGGGGCTTGGAGGAGGAATGGAGGCTCTCTTTACCTGAGGGCATCAGGTAAGGTTCTCACAAGGAAGTAACATGAAGAAGGAAGCCAGAAGAGTGAGAGTGTGTAAAGCAGTGGGTGGTCGACAGTCCAGACTTTCTGGAAGGGAATGAGCGTATGGACAAGGTAGATGGGTCATAAGCAAGAAGCATTAGGTCACATAGAGATTTGTGTGTCATGCTCAGGAGTTTAGAAACCCCACCTCCGTCAACCTACACACTTGCCTGAAGCTGTTCTACGCTGGCCAGCCAGATGGCAAACAGAGTCAACAACCAGAGCCGCTATTTAGTATTAGTATTAGTATTTAGCCTATGAAGGGAGAGGGGGATAAGAGAAGTGTGAAGCCCGGAGGCCTCACTGGTGTGTGTTGTGCGGTATGCAGCTGCAGCCCTGTGCACAGATGGCCTGTGTGTGGTTTATGCTCTTCTGTCACCATCTCAAACTTCCTTACCAATTTTACCCTCGAACTTGTGCTCTGTGGATGGAGGCTGAGGAGCAGTGGGGTGTGCGCGGGAGCAGAGGTCTGCACAGCATGCTCCAGCTCATCCAGCATGCGTGGAGCTCACTGGCAGGGTAAACGTGTCAGTGTCTGCGGCCGCAACAGGGGACACTGACAGGCCCCAGAGTCCACACTCTGTGTCAGAACCAGAAGTTCTTCAACATTGAGAGAAGGCAGGGGTGTTCTAGGAAGACCAATAACGACCGCAGAAACCTGTCACGTTCCTAACTCATCCTTGTGTTAGCCAACCACCTCTTCCCTCGATGACAAGGAAGGAGAGAAAAAGATGGAGCAACCATCGTCCCTTTTCTTTTCTCGTCAGTAAGCCAAAGACAGAGAATGTTAATAAAATGTGTGTGTATCAAGAATTGAAATAAAAAACAGTTGAGTTAGTTTTGTGCAGCATTTCCACTGTCTGGTAAGAACAAAACACGAATGCATATATGATTTACAAAATACGATTCCACATATGTTAGCATTTAGAACTGGCATTGCATGATACAAAGCTGAACAATTAAAGCCATGCTAATAATTTAAATTCTTATTTTTTTCTTTACATGGAATGACATTAAATAGCAAACTTTAAAAGCACCGTAAAGAGATCATGAAGAAAAAAAAGCTTTATATTTTAGTACTCAACAGCACTTTTTTCCTGCTTATTTCTTTTACACTGGCTTCCACAAATTATGTTATCAGTCTTAGTAAAACCCAGTCTCTGCCCTCAAGAATAGTTATTTGTGCAAAATGTATTTGTTGTCATCTGTCTGAATCTTAGAAGCAACCCTAAGAGATGGGCCTTCCTTGAGTCATTGTTGCAGATAAGAGAAGACAAGTTACTTGAGACCACGTGGCCAGTATCTTCAGAGTCCAGATTCAAGTCCAGGACTTTCTGACCCCAGGACATATTCTCTCTCCACCATGTTGTGTTACCTCAAATGAATCAGATATCTTCTTTAATTTTTTTAAGTTTTGTTTTTTTTTTAAAAGATGGCTTTACCCAGAAAAACCAGAACCAGCCCTCTGATGTGCCCGTCATCACGCTGTACTGTGCTTATTTGTTCCCTCAAGTAGCCAGACTCCTTGGTAACAGGAGGTTTTTTGTTTTTATTATGGAAAACTTCAAATATGTACAAAATACACCAACTCCTATGTACCTATTGCACTGCTTCTACAACTATAGGTATTGTATCATTTTTAAAAATTTAATTATGGTGAAATATATATTACATAAATTTTACCAGTTCAACCATTTTTAGGTGGACAGCCCAGGAACATGAAATATATTCACGCTTCACGTTGCCGTGCAGCATCACCACTGGCCATCCCTAGAACTTTTTTTCATCCTGCAAAACGAAGCCTATGTCCTTTAGAGAACAGCTCCCCTTCCTTCCCCCTTCAGCCCCTGACAACCACCATTCTACTTCTGTCCCTGTGAAGATGACAACTCCAGAGAGAGGAGAGTTGTCCTTTTGTTACTGGCTATTTCACTTAGCGTGATACCTTCAAGTTTCATTCATACTGTAGCATGTGCCAAAAAGCCCTTCTTCCTGAAGGCTGAATAATATTTCATTGTATGTATATTTTGTTTATTCGCCTGTAGACACTTGGATTGCTTCCATCTTTTGACTTTTGTGAATGATGCTGCTATAAACATAACATTCTGCCATTCTTGTATCATCCATACATACCTCATCCTCTCCCTACCCCTCATTTGATTATTAGTGTTACTTGTAGGAACTGTATTTTATTCATCTTTGTATTTCTCTAACTCAGAACCAGGCACACAGTAGGTGTTTCAAAATTTTTGGATGGATGAATCTTCCAGAATTATCACTTTTTTAATTTAAGGAAGGTCCATAAAGAATGGGCACCTCATTTTTCCCCTAAAATTTCAGGATAAATATGCACATAAGATTTTGGTAAAAATTAAATTTATGAAGAAAAATAAGAATTTGATGCTTTCAGTATACATCAGCAGAGCAAGGAAAGATGCTGAAGAATCTGATGGGAGATTTTATTTTTATGCCAGTACGCTCAGTGCTGTGGATAAAAGCCATTTATTTCTGGAATTAAACCTTTGGAATCACCAACTTCACCTGTTAACAAAGATGGACTCATCAATAATGGAATTTTTTATCGACTCCATGTGTCAAGAAGATAATCCAGGAGTAAAACTTGCCTTTTCATAACCAAGTCCTTGATAGGGTTAAGCAGTTTTGTTTATCTGTCCTTCGGGTCAGGGACGGAAAACTCCACTAATGTGATCTGAGCTTGAATGCTCACGGCCTGACTTGCCTGAATTAAAATCGCTCTCAGTCAGTAACCCCAGCGCCTAGAGTGTCGCCCAAGAAGACAAAAGGTTTAATCAGCCTAACAGGAGAACTAAGTCAGCACTTCCTACAAAGGAGGGAATTAACGAGACAGCTTACCTACTCCCCTCCACCACTGCAGAGAGCAGAATGGGGGCGGCCATTTCAACTGCAGGAGGGGGTGGACAAGCGGGTGCAAATGGGTAGGCATTGAGTTGGGCCTGTGGCAGAAAGGACCTTCACCACAGCTTACCTCCTCCCTCCTGGGAGCAGTTCATCTCTGAGGGGCTCGGAGAACGTGAGGGGCTCCCCCTTTGAAGAGAAGGCTTGTGCTCCCCAGTAGGTGTCCAAGGGCAGACAGAATTGAGGCCTTCGAGAAAGGCCCGAGTCTACAGCAGACCATACACGAGAGGGCTGGGCTTCGGAAGCCACCTTGTGTAAAACTCAGACTCTGCCCTGTGCGGGGCATGTGACCTGCTCCTCCGTAAGGATCAGGTGAACCGTGAGTATGCTCACTTCCTTAGAAGATGAGTCCTGCAAGGGAAAGCACCCTCTGTGCCTGCTGCCGGTCAGACCTCACACGTGCCTCTAGTAATAGCACCAGGTTAGGGCAGGATGGTCGCCCGTTGGGTGGGAACGGTTCACCTGACTCTTACCCTCCCAGGCTCCACTGAACGTGTCCACTTCTCCCAAGTTCACACCTGCTGCCCCGAAAGGATTAGCCTTTTCCTGTCTGACTCCGGTGGTATTTTGCCACCCAGCCCAGCAGCCCGGCACCATAGGCAGTACTTGTTTCCATTCTCAGCTGACACGGCTAATGTTCTCTGAGCTCTCTGCATGAAAGGCCCCCTCTGTCACATTTCCCCTAAGTCCTTCCCATCCGTGCCCATGTCCTTCAGTTTGTTTCTATGACACAGACATCTGACCAGGGGGCTGTCATCTCCAGTAAATAGACAACAGCCCCAACATGTTCATATCTCCCCAAAGATGAGATTCTTTCTGCTCTCCTACAGCTAAAGCCTGCCTCAGGCTACTCTTGCATACAAATCTGATTGCAAACTTGAATTTTTTGATCCCTCAGCAGACTTCTTCCTGGCAATGCTGGGCCAAATCTCCAGGACTGAATGCTCACAGCTCCAATGAGCATTTCCTCTGAGCAGCTCTAAGCTCCCTGGACACAAGTGTCACTCATCAGGCCCCGTGCTCTGAGACCTCCTTACCATCAGGCTAAGCGGTATCTCAACCACACAGAGACTGCAGGGCTCCTATGACAAGAACCAGGGCCACGCACACTCTGTGGTTCTTTAACCAGTATCCCTGAGTTTCTACTTAGGGGCTGAGAGTATAGTAGTGAGGCCAGCAGGGCCTCTGCCCTCTCGAGCTCCTGGTCATGGGGACACCAGTGAAGATTACCCTGCACGCAGGGTGTACCAGGCACTGTGGGAGCACTGAGTAGGGGTGTGTGACTGCCACACACAGGCCTGTGTTTAAAGGATGATAGCCCAGGTAGAAGGAGCAGAACTGGCAAAAGCACAGGAGGAAGTGGCAAAGGACCTGGCCTGTGACTAAGAGATGCATTTGAAGCATCAGGTGTACAGGAGAGCATAGGAAAGTGACACAGAAGGACTCTGGGAAAGAAAGCTGGGGACTGCGTCTGCCCGCATGAAGCTTATAGTCTAGTGCAAGGACTAGATAAGCACCCAAATGTAACATCTCCACAGTCCTTGAGTAGGATAGTGACGTGATCCAATTTGCATTTTAGAAATCTCTCTGGCCAGAAGAATTAAAGTGGTTGGGGAGGAACAAAAGAGGAGAGCCACATGAAGCTGAACGCCTACCATGGCAGTCAGGCCTGTGCCAAGGGATGGAGAGCAGGGGACAGGCTGATGAGACGTTGCCCTGGGGAAAGGGGACAGACTCAGAAGTCTGATAGGTCTACTGTGAGCAGCCATGGATGATGATAACTCCAGAAAGAAAAGCAGATTTAGAGTGCAGTCCAGATGGGATAGTAATTGGCAGTTTTGGGGCCCTTCTGAATTTGAGGTTCCATCCAGGTGGGGATTGAGACATGAGTTTGGAATGAGAGAAGTCTGAACTGACAGTGTTTATTAGCAGTGATCAGTGTATGAGTGACATTGTGCTCATGGTTGAGACCTCCTGGAGAGAGAATTAATTGCCCTACTGTGGTTCCAAGGGTGAGAAACTTCCAGACCACAGGAATGGAATTCCAGGTGGGCTTCTGTTGGTTCTCACTGGCTGATCTTTCCACTTTGCAGCAAGGAAGGTATAAATTCATGCCAAAGTAATAAATGTCATGAAAACTCTTTCCCCTGAGGAACTGATGTGTGTTTTTCTCCTCATAGACAGTGTAATATTTGCATTCTTCTTCCCTTCTTGCCTTGGCAGCTGGGAAGCTCAGAGCTAATTTTGTAACTTTATTTTATTTCATTTTAAGAATGTTTGTTTATTTGGCTGTGTCAGGTCTTAACTGTGGCATGTGGGATCTTTAGTTGAAGCATACAGTGACACGTGGGATCTAGTTCCCTGACCAGAGATTGAACCCGGGCACCCTGCGTTGGGACTACTGAGTCTTAGCCCCTGGACCACAGGAAAGTCCCTGTAACTTAATTTTAGAAACCACACAGGACCTGCATATCCAGATGCTCTTTTCACAAATAAATACATTTTATATGTTTATGTATTTTCCAGCACCAATTTTTTTTTCTTTGTTTTAGGGGCCTCAGTTCCTTTGTAAAATTAGGTGGGGTACAACTGTATACAAATAAATATCCCCCTTACTCTATTATTTTAGTATCATCCTTGTGCAGTAAGTCTGCCCAGTTGCTGAGCTAATATTGACTGGATTTAAGCAGGAGGGACTCTCGGAATTTACAGCAGCTACACAGTAAATTTAACACTCACCTAACTCATTAAAGCAGGATAAAAGTGGAGCTTCAAACGTCTGTGTTTGCCACCAAGTCTGTGAGAGGAGGGGTACCTTTAATTCAGTTCAAGATGTAGAAGTCTGATCTTTCAGAATTGAGAATACACTGTTGAAATTAAAGCCTTGTCTGTGTAGATGAGTACTCCAAATACCTTCAAAGAAGGATTGAGGTGTTGACTACAAAGATGGGTGGTTTTTTAAGCTTAGGGTGTTGTTTTCTTGACTCATAAAATGTGGTTCAGTAAAAGCAAACTTCCTTATCAAACAGCATAAGCACAAAGTTACCTGGGTGATAAAATCTTATTTTTGATCATCCCTATTTATTATTTTAAAATTATAACTTGCTACTGGTTAAGATCACTCTATAAATGGTTTTCAAACTGTGTTCACTGCCTTAGGGACTGCAAAGGTATGGGATGGGGAGAGGGGCACGGGGTGGAGAGAAGATCAGCCAGCAAGGAGAGCCCAGCCAGCATCCCCACCCCCAGCACCCCCAGAGCATCTGGGCTGTTGAAGGTATCAGGGCTCCTTATGTATAAAGTGCTATCCAAAGAGCAGGTTCCTCTTCTACAAGTGCAAAGAAAAGTTTGGGAATCATCCCACTGAAGGACATATCTCATAACTTGCTGTTGGGGTATGACTGTGGCTAATATGGAAGCGGCCGGGGTTTGGAATCGGGCCCTTCATTCCCACCCTGCCTCCTACCAGCTCTGTGACCTTGGGAGATGTCTCCTCCTCTCTGAACTAGCTTCCTCATCTGTAGAGTAGAATGCCACCAGGATAACAGCCACTTCACAGGTCTGTGAGAGTGAGGTACGTCAGCGGATGTAGGAGTGCCACCTGCCAGAGTTCAAGCACTGATGGCCTCGTTCCTTCCCTCTAACCCTCCTCTCTCCATCTTATCTCTGTCTCCCAGGAGGAGCCAATCACCTTCTGCGAGGAAGCCTTCGTGTCGCACTATCGCTCAGGAGCCATGAGGCAGTTCCTGCAGAATGCCACCCAGCTGCAGCTCTTTAAACAGGTGCCCAGCCTCCCTTGCCTGGTCTGCGTCTGGGGCCCCAGTGGGGTTTCTGCAGCCGCCTCCACTCTAAGCACTGAGGCTGAAGACATGGGTGGGACTCAGGCCTCAGTGCAAAGAGGCCCAGGGTCTGGGGAGGGAGACTGGGCAAGGAGGGTGCTTAGCCACCAGACAGTGACTTTGCAAATATGCCATGCAGTTTAACAAGTTATCATAAACACACAGCCAGTTTTTTAAACTCACAATTCCAAAGGCCTTTTCCTGTCTTGGTTCTTTGGTCGTATACTAAGGAGCCCAGCTGAATGGCCTTCCCCTGTTTCTTTGAACAAGCTGATATGCTTTTGTTCTTTCTTTGTATAGTTTATCGATGGTAGATTAGACCTTCTCAATTCTGGCGAGGGCTTCAGTGATGTTTTTGAAGAGGAGATCAACATGAGCGAGTATGCTGGTAAGGGCAGTTCATTTTTCTTTATGAGCTGTGGTCTGTGTGTGGGATTGGGGTGTGTTCACAAGGAGTGGCCATGACTTCTTTTTTCCTTCACTGGGGATGAAAGAGAGACTGATTTCCAACTTGGCCTTGAAACGTTGGAGGAATTCCCTTCCCTTTTTGATGACATGTGCACTGGTGCAACTGAAGTCCTGCATCTTGGGGTCACTTGCTTCCCCCCAGGTGGGTGAAGTCTAGATAACGTGGTGGCCCCCACAATGCAGTGGAAAGCACAAAAGGTACTGAATTAGGAGACCTGGATTCACTGCCTAGCAGTGAGGACTTGGTTGAGTCATTCACCTCTTTTAACTGAAGTGTTATCTGTGCACGGACTGTAACAGTGCCTACCTCATAGGAGTCCTGTTGAGATGAAATCAGAGACCCTGAGGAAAGGTGTGTGCAGACACCCAGGACAGACCCTGGCACAGGATCGCTAAATGTTTCTTTAAGATGTAAAGATCATCGCAGGGGCCGTGTCTCTGTAGACTTTTAGAACCAGAGGAATCAGGCTCTCATTTTTTCAGAGGAGGCATCTGAGGCCCAGAGAAGTGTTAGAGGCTGACCCTGCCTCCTGAATCCCAATCTGTCCGCCTTTCCAAATCTCAGCGCCTCAGTCTTTGTTGGCAAAGTAAAGCTAAATGCAAAACAATGGTAGTCAGCTACAGGCCCCCTCTTATTGCTGGGCATGTGTCTGGTCTGGACTGTGCTGGATAATCTAACTGGCAGGGCATAAATTCTTAGAGCCAGGCATTATCTCACCTACGAACCCCTTTGTCAGGCCCGACTAACCTGTGCTGCATGGAGAGCACAGTAATCAATAACAATAAAACCAGTGTGGAAATCACTGAGGAGCATTTCCTGAGTGCCTTCTTCTGTGACCACAACTCTGTACATTAAGAATGAGAGGGGGCCAGTTCTGCCCTCAGGGAACTTTTAGACTGCCAGGAGAAAACTCACAACCAAAAACAATACAGACTAAACCATTGCAGGCAAAGGAGCAGACACAGGTCTTTGTGCAAGTAGCACAGGGCTCTATTAACGCTCACTCTGTAACATGAGAGCTTTACAACGGAGGCGGGTTTGAGAAGTGTCCTAACAGTTGAATTTATGGGTTCTGGGGAGGAGACAGGCTTCAGGTGTTGATAAACTAAGTCAAGTCATTCAGTCTTCTAGAAAAGCTGTCTGCTGTTAAGACCTCCATATCCCACCAGATAAAATGAATCTGTTCCCCACAGCACCCCCCTTTCCTTTTCCTGGTACTACTTTAGCATAAGGCAGGCCGAACGTGTGCTTACACTGGACACACGGCCCTGTGGTTCCTGCCCTGGCGTGACTCTCAGGATTTTAGAGAGCACAGACCTATAGATGTTACCTATTCTAGAGGTAACAAGAATAGGTAACTCCTTCCCTCCAGTTCAAGGCAAGGAGTGGGAGAAGCCTACAGAGGAAATGACTGAGCTGGTCACTGAGTGTGTGCAGCAGAGAGAGCAGGGAATGTTAGCCAGGCAAGGGAAACAGCATTTGTGAGGGCATGGACGGCTTGGAGGATGCATGATCAGGGAGCCTGAGGTTGTACAGAATGGTAGTACAGCACGGAGAGGCAGATGGTGGGCAGTGCCAAGACAAGACGGAGGAAGAGAAGCAGGGTTGTTAGGGGGTCTGACCTCTATCCAGTAGGCAAGAAGGAGGATTTGGGTTTGTACTCAGGACACTGATAGGATCAGATAGCACTCTGAGAAAGAAACCTGTGGCAGCAGCTCCTTCAGGGAGGGGGCGTGGGAGCCTCCGTGTGGTTCTCCAGATTTTGAGCTTTCCAAGTCCTGCATGCTGAAAGCAACTTGAGGAACTCCTGAGGGCAGATGTATGACTTCTCTAAATACCAGCTTCTCTGCCTCCTCTTTCCCCAGGGAGTGATAAGCTATACCACCAGTGGCTCTCCACAGTCCGGGTAAGTGCCACCCCCGCAGAGCTACCTGGGCTCCTCCTTGGCTGCCGGCCGCCCTCCTCCTGCCCTGCCACCCACAGTGCTGTCATTCGGCCCAGGGCACTGTGTGCGCCCAGCTGAAGATACTTTTGTTTGTAAAGCCAGGCCATTCTGGTGCCAGGTGGAGACTAGCAGGAAGAGACTGTCCAAAGTCCGCCCTCAGTGAGGGTGATGAGAGGCAGGAGAAGCTTCCTTGCCTCAGGAAGCAGGCCAAGGCGTGTTGAAAGGATATTGCCTCCTCAGAGGATTTCCAGGGGTCTCTTTCTAGGGTCAGACCAGTTGGGAACTTTTCATGAGAAACCCAAAAATCGGTCCCACTTCCTGCTCTGAAATCCGTTTCACAGCACAAGGCTCCTGGGAGGATGGAAAATGCATCACTGAGGGTTTTCGTCCCCTCACTCTTGTTGTAAGCAGTTTTTGATTGTGTTAGAAGCCAGGTGCTAGGGCTTCAAAAGCCACTAAAGAATTCAGATGTTGCCTTTCCTTAAATGGGTTCGTCAGTGAGTATGTACCGAAGGTTTTCTGTGTGCCGGGCGCCGCACTGGGTACTGGGATCCAGTGGGAAGCAGGACACAGGCCCTGCCCTGGGGGAGATCCCGCTCTTGCTGGGGAGGCAGGCGCATAAACAGGAGCCCCAGCGCGGTGTGGTAAGTGTGCGCTCCTGCTCGTGGGCCAAGCACACTGCTGCCAAGGCGGGTCCCTTGGAAGTGGCTGCAGTTGGCCGAGAGTAAGCAATTCCTCAATGAAAGGTTTCTTTTGTTCTTCTCGAATGGCCAAACATGGCACTTGGCAAATCACAGACAAGCAATAAGGACTCGTTGATTGATTGATAAAGGGAGTTTTAATACTCTAAAGGACCATTGAAATAGGATACAGAGTAATTTTGGAAAGCAGTATGGAACAAATGAGTGGGTGAAAATTTCCTATTATCCTACAACAGAGAATGCTTTCTAGGTCAAATTTTGAAGTTTTTCATTAAAGCTCAAGGTTTCTAATATAGACGGTTACCAAAAATTGTGCTAAAAGTTAATCCCAATAATTATATAGTATGTCTGACTCTTTTGTATATGCCCTGGATCCAATTTCTCTTTCCATTCAAATCTGTTGGGATTGTTGCAGAAAAACCCGAATGAACTTTTGGGCCAACCCAATATCTTTCCAAACCACCACAAATCTGATTATGTGATGCACTTGGTTAAAAATCCTCTGGGGTATGGACTGCTCATGCTGGCCCTCTGTGGTTGACCCCGTCTGGCTCTCGGTTCCACTCGCCAGTCCTCCTATGATGCGCTGACTGTTGTTACTCACAGAACATGCCATGGCTTTACAGCTTCTGCGCTTGTTTATGAGCTGCTTCCTGTCCCCGGAATGTCCTTATCCGCGCTGTCCCCAACGCAAGCGCCTACTCTTCCTTCATGGGCCAAATATTTCATCCTCTGATGCCTTCCCCATCCTGCTACACAATGAGCTGCCGCCACCTGCCTTGTGCGCACGGCCAGTGTGGTTCTTGCCACCTTGGGTGGCACTTGTTTCCCCCCAGACTAGGGGTCTTTGAAGGCAGAGACCTGCCCTCTAGTGGCTTGGTACCCTCAGAACCTAAACCGGGGCATCCCCACCGTGAGTCCTTACAAACAACACAGAAAACCAGGGGGAAGAAAGGAGGCTGCGTGACTTAAGGTAGTCACAGTAGCCAGATAACCTTGCCTAATCGGCCCCCAGTTTTCTGCCCCAGCTCAGTGTTAGCATCCATTGTTATTAAACTTATCTTAGTGTTGTCCGTGGTAACTAGAATTTCTTGAGAAGAAATTCTTGTAGATTTCTTGTAGAATTCCTTGTAGATCACTCCAAAGAAAGCTTTGCCTCAGAGACCCTGTGATGAGCTTTCCTCCCAGCCAGCAGACAGGTGCCAAGCACAATACTGAGCCTGGGGTCCCACCTCAGCTATTCTATCACCATCCACCATCCCCCCTCTGCCCCCACACCCACCCATAGGGATTCTGCTGTGGTCGGAATTTAATTGCCCAGGACCAGTCACCATCTAAGCCTGTTCCTCTAATTAAGTTACACACTTTTGAAATGTTGCTTAACTTGATTAAAGAGAAGAGGTCTTTGTTGCTGTTGGCCTACTATATCTTCAGTCCAAATTGCTAACTGACGTTTTTATTATAGAAAGGAAGTGGAGCAATTTTGAATACTGTAAAAACGAAAGCAAACCCGGCCATGAAGACTGTCTATAAGTTCGTAAGTACTGGTCTTGGTCTCGGGATCCACACAGATCTGTTCCTGAGCATGACGACAAAACTCTTAGACTGAACCCTATGTTGCAGAGCTGATTTGGGGGCTGCTGTGTTATTTCCTAAAGCTCTCAAAACTCTCAGAATTGTTTAGCATTGATGTTTTATGACCAGGTCAGTGACGTTTTTTCATTTAAAATGTTTCTGCACACAGTGGCTGCAATAGAGAAATGGGCGGCTACTTGTTTTAGCTTTTCAGATGTAGATGGGGTGGCTAAAATTCCAGTGCTCCATCCAGAAGACCCAGAGGCTGTGGTCTGTCGGGTGTTCTGGTAGACCTTTCCTGTGTTTATCCTCGCTATTATGTCAGAATAAAGCAGCTGCTCTGCAGGTTACTGAAGAATGCTCGTGGTGGGACACATGCCCATTTTTTTGTCCCAAATTCTTCATCATCTCTCTCATCACCGCCCTATAGGAAATGCATTGTTTGTGAAACTTGTGCCCACAGCAGAGTGAAAATAAGAGAACACGCCGGTTCCCGATGCTCCATCTTTTACGAGCCTCAAGTATTTTTTCTCATGGTTTCTCCTGCTTCCTAATTTGACTCCAAGACACTTAACTGGGGTGGTTGTGTTTTATTTCCATTTTTAATTTTGTTAGTCCTTTCTGTGCTTAAATAGTAATTATTTTAATAGGGTGGGTAGCTGCCAAGAGAACCGCACAGGTCGTAGAATGACAGAAAGTCAAAGCCAGGGTGTCTGCTGAAATGAAATTTAAGAAATGGCATCAGAGAAACCCAGCAATGTGTCTGTTTGGCCTGGGCAGAAAATTGGTCCTAAAGCCCTGCCCTGGTTAAGCGTAGTGGATATTCTGAACCTTGCAGCTGGAGAAGCTGCTGCTCTCCTCTTACTGGTAGCTGTCGCCAGGCTGCAGAGATAAATAATTACAGAGAGCAGAAGAAGAGCTTCAGAGGTGGGGAAAAATCAGTGCCATCAAAATGCAGAAAATAAAATCTGTGTAGCCTCTTTAAGGGCTTTTTTTTAACCTTTCAACATTGTATTTGTTTTCATAGCCATTATATTTTCAACTTGATGATCCCATTTTCCTTCCTTTTTCTAGTAATCAGAGAAGGTGATTCACGATGGACTGAAATCAAGCACAGTCCCTGCTGGAAACAGAAGGGGAATCTTAACTTAAATTAATTTTTCATGCAGGCAAAAGATCATGCAAAAATGGGAATAAAAGAGGTGAAAAACCGCTTGAAGCAAAAGGTACTTGAAGTTCTTATTCAAAATGTATAAGCACCGTGTATGAAATGCGTGGCCACAAAAAAGTACGATGTGATCAATAGAGGCTGTTTGATACAGTGTTGTTAGCACACTTCAAAATGCATTACCAGCTGTCCGGGAGTTTTCACACTGTTATAAATATTCACAGACAAAAAACTGTCTTCAAATAACATTAAGACTGGCTTAAACCCACAAAGGCAAGCAAGTTCAGAGTTACTACTGTTAGTCTGTCCCCTGCTCACCCGCCTGGGCCCGCACTTCACTAGGGTCCATACAGATTGGCTCGACCTCCCCACCCCAGCACTACCAGCTCCTACAGCTGACCTCTGCCCTGGGGCTGGTTGTAACCAAAATCAAGAAGCACCTCCAGGGAAATGACTGCCGTGGTTCCAGCCTGCACGTGGGTTTGAGGAGGATACTGCAGGCTCTGCTCGCAGTTCATATGTGAGACCCAAGGGGCAGGGAAAGACTCTGATTGTCTTCATGGACCATCAGTAAAGTCATATAAAATCATACAGACTGCATCCTGACTAAGACTGCCCCTACCTGATTCTCTAGATTTGTGCAGGGAAGTTGCTATAACAGAGAGGGCATCTTTATATTATTATGAATATCAGCATCAGTATTAGCATTGCTACCCTTCATTAAGCACTTTCTAAGGATGGTCCAGCCCAGGAGCTTTCTCATTTAATCCATAGAGCCACTCTGGGGGGGTATTATTCTCATATCCTGTGTAAGGAGACCCCCAGTTAAAAGGTGAAATAATTTGTTCAAGGTCACACTGGTGGAGCCTGGCAGAGCCAGGATTCAATTCCAGATTCATCTGCTTCAGTGTCTGTGCTCTTATCACTGTAGTATTTCATACTGCCTTCTTGAAACAAGTGTTTTGTTTTCCAAAAGATGTTTGGGATCACTTACTTCATTATCTCCACACCTCCAAAATGTGCCAGGTAATAAGGATCTTTGTCTATCTCGGCAGTTTTTTTAAAAATTGAAAGCAGTTTTAATTTTAGAAGTCAGAAAGGACCTCTCATTAATTTGAAATGGCCAAAGGAATTGATTCCTCTAATTGCAAAATAATTTGCTCTGACTAAGCATTCACATTCTTAGTTTCAGCTGGGAGTGAATTTTTAGCAGCTGAGATTCAAGTCCTGGAAATAAAAATCCTGCTAATGTAAATTCAGATAGACCTTAACTGTGGTCTGTTGCACTCTGCCAGAGACTGGCAGGTGGAATCCTTTACTTGGATGTTATTTAAGTCCCTAAGTACACCTTTTTATCTCCTATCCCAGTCATGCGTAACTGAATTGGATTGCAGATGTAAAATGGAGGGGCAGGGAGGGCGGAGCTGTCACCAGGCTCTCCTTCCTTGATAACCGCATCAGGCTGGTATTAGAAGGTTACTTGGAGTAAGCAGAGAAAGGTCGCCTCCTCAGGCAGAGGACACATGTTGCCTCCTTGGTCAGATCTGTTCTCTGCAGGCCATCGCCTCCTTCCTTGTACACATAAGCATCAGGCCTTAAGAAAATCCCCTTTTTATGATGGGTAAAATTTGTGCAAATAACCAGTTAAACTGAGGGCTTTTGATGTTGTTCAAAGGTTCACTTAGACAATCTAGATCACTCTCCTCCCTACCATCTCCCTTTCCTCTCCTTGATGGCATTTGAGGCAGAGTCTTCCCTCCCCTGTTCCTCTTCCCCCTGCCAGTCTTTTCAAGAATAGCTTCAGGAGATAATGTTCTATAGAGAGTGTCAGTACATTTCAGGTGACACAAACGGTGAAGGCATTTCATAGAAATGTGGCTTGTCACCATCGGACTGTTGACAGATCTATTAGTGCACCCTTTTCAATTTTCACTTTTCCCCCTTCGGTCTTACAGATTTCTGCAGACTTGATATTTTGCAGTTGTTCTTGGAAGAGCCATTTTGTAATTGAGACTCTAGCATTGTTCGGGACAGACAGGACCAGGTCTTCCACAGGGCTCCAGCTCCCTTTCCTGAGCTAATTTAGGATCTGGCTTTGTCTGACCTCTCTCACCGCAGTAGAAAATATTTCCTTGGCTTTTTTACCCCTCCACCTTCCCTTTACATGGCAACATATCTGTGTGGCTCCCCAGATGCATCCCATGTAGACATCTCGTTTGGTTTCTGCTACAAAATCGAGGCTGTTCCCAACAAAGACCTAATTTTCAAATGTACTGGGTTGCCACCTGGCTTCCTCTAACTCTGCATAGCAATGGTGACCCCACAGATATAATCAAGAACCCAACCTTGCCCTCTTTGCTCTTGCCTTGGGTTTGAATTGCAAATAGAAGATGTGGGGCCGACCTGTGGAGAGGTCAACATGGTGTGTGGAGGTCCATCTCTAATATGACTGAGCAGGGCCCTTCTCCATCCCTCGTTCATTTGTGCTGCAGACTTTCAAAGCCTCTGAAAGAAGAGCTTTCAAAGTATCCCTGTGACCATTGGCAAATAATTGTTAATAGAGACTGTAGTGTAGCTTTTATTCCATACCTGCTCTGCTTTAGCCCAACAACAAAAAAGGATGGATAACACATTTCTCTGGATAAATGGAGCAAGGTGGTCAAATTCTTCTATAGCTTAGCCTTCTTTGAAGTTTAACTTGCTCAAAATTAGGAAGAAGAAATGGCAAGGAATGCTACCCAGCCATCACTTTCTAAAGGGAAAATCAGTTCTTTCATCCAGAGCCCCTCCCCACCAGACCTGGCCTGTTGGGAGGATGCTGCATGGCTGGGCTGTGGCTCTCAACAAACCTCCTTCTATTGCAGTGTTGTACACCGCTGCACCAAATGCCCTCTTTTAAAAACAGTAGCTATTCCCACACTCCTTCTTTCCTATGAGGAACATTAAAATATTTATGTAAGGATGTCCCTTTTTTTTTTTCTTTTTTTTGCCTATTGGAGAACCCCTGAAAAATAATAATATTTTCTTCAGTATAAAATTAAAATGACTGAGTCAAATGGGCCCATTTCACAGCCTTTTTTTGGGTTTTTTTGGCCATACCATACAGCTTGAGGGATCTTAGTTCCCTGACCAGGGATTGAACCCAGCCCAGGCTGCAGCTGTGAAAGGGCCAAGTCCAAACCAGTGGACTTCCAGGGAATTCCCTCACAGCCCTTTTTAAATATTTGATCTTTTAAAGATACCTTGAGCTTGTCGATTCAGAGTCTGTGTGACTGAAAGGAGCAGGTTCACAGTTGAGTCAGTGAAGACTTGAGTTTCTGGCGAAGCATTTCCTAGTGTATCGAAGGGAGTGAGGCAGCACCTTTGGGGCTGGGAGACCCAGGTAGACTCTTGTGGGACAGACATTTTCACACCGTATCACACAACTGTCAGCTCCCTGTCTCCACTGCAGCCTCAAATCACAGAAATTCCAACTCTGGATACTATTTTGCTATCAATATTCATCCCGTAGTTTGCATTTGCTGTAGCGTGAAGTAGACTGGAAAAGGACACTGCACAAATCCGAACATGGAGACCAGGAAGCTAAGTCAGAGATGGGAGGCCCCAGCCTCACACCCATGAGAGCCTTCAAACCCCTCACTCTGTGGTGTGGAATTGGGGCCTCTGAAGCAGACAGATAAGCCGGATTCAGTCCTGCCAGTTTTTCTCATTTATAAAGTATGGGAAATAGAGATTTTTACTGGACTGTTGTAAGGACTAGAAGAAATAATGGGTTTAAACAGCAACACATAGTAGCCGTTTGGCAAATGGGAGATTCCAACCTGTCTGTCTTCTTCTATCCCGCATCTGGAGCGGCTGGTCTGCCCACGCACCCGTGTGCGTGTACCTGGAGAGCATGGCCGGGCTGGGAGCCTCTCCCTTTTGGTCCTCCACACTGCCACCAGAGTAGTCTTCCAGGCACCCTGCTCCCTGCCTCCCATGGGCCAGGAATGTTCTGGAATCTCTGCCTCATGAAGTCATATAGCCTCAGCTCCCTCACCCCAGTTCCCACCCAAGGCCACGCCAAGCCCCCTTCTTCCTCTGGGTTCCCATCTCCGGACTCCTCCTAGGGACTCAGTCCCTGCCTTCTCCAGAGGCAAATGGAGATTAGATCCCAGGCGTGATCTCTGATTCCAGCCTGGGGAAGGTGATAGAAATTGTATTCTTTTCTGACTCCTTTGTTGACCAAGGGATGGGAACTAACAATCTCCCAGCTCTGAACAGAGCTATGGGAGAAATCTACCAACCTTCAGCGGCCTCTTACCCGCAGCTCCATCTAGTGTCTTCCTCCTGTGTGACTCTTCAGGAAGGAACAGATTTACCCTGCCTGTTACCTTCTTGATTTTTTTTTTAAGGACATTTTGAGCATTTACCAAAAAAAAAAAAAAAATTGTGGAGAAAATTCAACAAATCAACAAGGAAAAAAGGGAATTTTATAACCTGTATTTTCACTCACTGTATCCTGACCGTTTCTCAAAACACTAAATATTTCCTGCACATGTTGTTTTAAATGGCCACATACAGTTTTATCTGATAGATGTACATACATTCATTAATCCCATTGCTAGACGCTTTAGTTAGTTCCAGTATTTCTTAGGCAAACATCCTCATAGGTAAACCTTGTAGGAATTCTTAATTATTCCATCTGGATAAATTTCTGAAAGTAGACTTAGTGGGCCAGAGGCTCTTTCCTCTTTTAGGGTTTTGATAGGAATTGCAGTTTGTGTTCCCACCAGAAGAGTATGAGAATTTTACCATTCTCTTTGCTGATGGCATCTCAGTTAATTCTTAAAGGACAATTTCTTTAATCACAGGTACCAAGTATTGTGTTTTTGGATCCATGCAGTATGTAAGATCTCTGCTGGTACCTGCAGGAGAGGGTGTGAGCCCCTGTTTCTTTCCTGACGGACTTCTCCCTCTCTGTTCTCTAGGATCCTGGGAGGAAGCAGTTTTCCTACCCCAGGTGAAAGAAATAGTGAAGAAGTTAACAGATTAGTGGGGCGAGCCCCAGGACTTTGTAAGAAATCTTGGGCACCTTTGGGTCTTCTAACTAAAGAAAATTAACATGTATATTGATGCACAAGCACATGTGTATACTGGACACATTTGGCTTCCAAATGTCCTATTCAACTTTACAATGATTTGTTGTGATAGGGTTTCTGAGGACAAGGCCACATCTGATGAGTTTTTGAGCACCTCCTTGACTCAGAATACCTTCTCTTGTGCTGTTGTCATGGGTCCATATGGTATAAATCACATTGCCCTGGGCTCCTCCGCTTTCTCGCAGTGTGGTCTTGGGTAACTTGCCCTCTCTGAGCCCTGTTTCCTCACCTATAAAAGAGTGATAATCCCATTTACTTTGTGGTTCTTGTGGAAGCTAAGTGTGATAGTGAAGGTCAAGGGCCTGGAGAAGTGACTGCAAGTAGTAGGCACTCAGCACAGGGACAGGGAAGCTCTTCCTTTCAGATGGTGCTTTTTCTATTTTGCAGGGAATAAGTCTCATGTTCAATTTGCACAGGACTTAGACATTTTTCAAAGCTTCCTCACATCTCATCTCATTTAACCCATTCTCTTAGCAGCTTTGAAGTTTGCCAAGCAGATGGTGGTCTCCCTGTTGTAAAAATAAAGAAATAGGTACAGAGAGGTTGAGTGAATTGGAAAGATCAGATAGCTAGTTAATGGTAAAAACAAAACCTAGGACATTTTTACTTGAAATTTTAACTTAAAAATTTAAGCTAAGACGCTTTGCCCAAAACTACAACAGACATTTTAAAAAATAGTTATCATCTTATAGTTTTCATTACTCTCAATATTTTCTTACTAGCTTACCTTACTGCTTCATGTCTTTATTTTTCTCCCCAACCAGTCACATACAGTGCAATACTTTTCCTGAACTAAAAGTGAACTGTTTTGTTTGGCTTTATTTAACCTCTTATGTATGTCCTCTCAGTAACCCCACTGGATCTATAATGCCCCTTGTGCCCTTAGTTACTTTCTGGCACTGAAGGAGTCCCTCCCTCTCTTTGTTCCACTTGACCTGAGCACCTTTGGGCAGCCCCTTTCCAAGAGAGCTGTTTCTAATTGGCTGGCGGCAGCTTCTCTCATCACTGAGCCTCGGCCCGGCTGAGACTCAGGGGCCACTTGGTGCAGGCCCTGCCTAGCAAAACCAAGAGGTCACCATCTCCATGTGTTGTTACCAAGCAGCACAGAGACTCAGCTGGGTGTATGGAGTTGAATATATAGAGAGGAGGAGTGGGGGAGCAGTCCCTATTGTTTATTTATTTTTATTAAAGTATAGTTGATTTGGGGCTTCCCTTGTAACTGAGTCAGTAAAGAATCTGCCTGCAGTGCAGGAGACCTGGGTTTGATTCCTGGGTTGGGAAGATTCCCTGGAGAAGGAAATGGCAACCCACTCCAGTATTCTTGCCTGCAGAGTCCCATGGACAGAGGAGCCTGGCAGGCTACAGTCCATGTGGTTGCAAGAGTCGGACACAGCTTAGTGACTAAACCACCACGGTTTATTTACTCCCTATAGTTTATTGAGTGCCTCTTTAGTAGGTACTCAGTTATTATTGTTGAGTACCATACATAGGACACCGCTGAGGAAAAATGTTCTAGACATTTATGTGGCTTAATCATCTTTATTCCTCATAGCTACCATAGCTCCATTTTACAGGTGAGGAGACTGAGGCTCAAAGATGTTCTGTGTTTCTTCTTTAATGCATTATTATTTAGTAAGGGATCACTTTCCTCCACGTGCCACCATTCTCTGTATTTAACTCAGTGAGAACAATCAATTGTCAAGTCTTTTATGTGCAGAATTTAATGAGTACTAAGGGTATGTGTCTTGTTGACCAAAATGTGTATTTGTTTTTGCAATGAAAATAGTTCAGTACAGTTGCTCAGTCGCCTCTTTGCAACTCCATGGACTGCAGCATGTCAGGCTTCCCTGTCCATCACCAACTCCCAGAGCTTGCTCAAATTCATGTGTATCGAATCAGTGATGCCATCCAACCATCTCATCCTCTGTCTGTATTTATTATTTTATTCTAGCTGTGAGTTATTTTTACTTAGTAAAAAAAAAAAAAAACGATTTAAATGTTTTTTACTTGTACATTTATTCTCTGCCTTGCTTAAATGAAGATTTAAGCAACTTTCCTGACTTGAATAAAGCCATATGATCCTCACTGCACAAGTCGGCACTATCCACGTCCTGAAGAACCCACGGGGATGGTCAGCTGCCAGCGTTAGGGAAAGGAGCGTCACTGCTTTTTGCACATTGTGGTTTTTCTTTACCTTAAAATTTGACTTTATTTATCACAAGCACAAATTAAATGTGAATTTCTAAATTAAAAAAAAAGATGACACTGGCTCCCTAAATTTTCTCCAGGTCATAGAATCCTAACTCAGACTTAAGTGTCTTTCTTCATTCTCTGCTGAAAAGACTAAGGCTAAGGAGGGAGCAGGAACACACGGTTTTCACAAACAGTAACGTCATCAGTGAACAAATGCAGAGAAAATGTCCGCACTCACAAATCATCAAAGTCATGCAAATTAAAACAACAACAAGGTCTAGCTTTTCACCTCTTAAATTAGCAATACATTTTTAAAACGGTATGGCTAACACGCATGGTGAAACTGATAATACATCCATTGCTGGTAGTTGGTGTAAATTGGAAAGCAGTTTGGTAGAATGAATAAAAAGCCTTAATAATGTGTATATCTTTTGATCAAGCAGTTGCATTCCTATGGATTTCTGTTAAAGAATTAATCTAAAAGAAAGAAAGATGGCAGTGTTTATCCCTGTGATGTTTAAAAAAAAAGTTTAAAAAAAAAATTAGGAGCAATCTAAATGCCCAGTAGTAGTAAAAATGGTTTATTAAATTATTGAGTATCTGCTCAATGAAATATTATGCATCCATTAAAATGATCATTCTAATGACTGTATTGTACCATGGAAATGTTTATAGTAGAAGAAACAGAATGTAAAATTATGCACGAGTTGTGATTGCAAGTAATTTTTAAATGCCTGCATGCAGACAGAGTGAATATATAAAAATTAAAATAACTGTGTGAGGTAGCAGGAGGAAAGGTCTTCCCCACTATTGTGAATTATTATGTTGTCTTTATAATATAATGTGCATGATTTTGGTTTCCCTAAGTGAAAGGGCCAAGTTAGCCTTCCATTTCCTCCATCTCTAGCAGGAGTGTCCGAGAGGGGGTTCTCTGGCAGGTGTCTTAGCAGTGGGGTGGGAAAGAGCCCCTGTGCTCATGGCAGGGGCCATAACCCAGACACCAACCCCGCCATGGGACTTCTCCTTGCAGGACATCACTGAGAATGGCTGTGCCCCCACCACAGAAGAGCAGCTGCCAAAGACTGCGCCGTCCCCACTGGTAGAGGCCAAGGACCCCAAGTTCCGAGAGGACCGGCGGCCAATCACAGTCCACTTTGGACAGGTATGTACCTGGCCCCTTGCCTGGCCTGGGCTTTCTGTTGTTTTAGCGGACGATATAGCACATGTAAACAGTTTTTCATTTCAGCTCTCTCTGACAAAACAAAAAACTCCATGGAGTTCTGCACATTGTCAAAGGTTCACTTGGTAGAAACATGTTTCCAAAAAGGTGAATTTTCAGAAATTTTGAGAAGACAGTGTGGCTCTGGTCATAAACCAGCTCAACTGTTAAGTGAAGTCATTAAATGCAGCTGCTGCCTCCCCATTCCAAGGCACTCGGTTTAAGGTGCCTCTGTTAGCTAAGCATCTCATTAGAACGCTTCAGCATCCCAGGCCCTTCTTTGCACCTTCAAATAAAAGACAACAAGTGAAGTCTTAAAAAATCAATTAGGAGTTCTTTATTAATATACTTCCTGAAAATCAATATTGGGGGTCGTGCTTCTCAGAGTAAACACCCGCACTATAATTCTCATGATCCGATTCTGTAACCAACTTTTTTCAACCCGAGCATTTAAAACATTGTTCAGTTGTTTGATTTTTTTTTTCCTCTTAAGTAAAACATAGAAACTGAAATTTTTCTTATCCATGTCCTATCAGTGGTTATATTTTTGGTTAAAAAACATTGTATACCCTTCTCTTCTTCTCTTGATTGACTCTCTTGATGAGCCAAAGTCATAATTTCTTGATTTGTGAGAAATGGCTCTGTTAGCAAGCTATGACTATAATAAGAATTTGCACGGTTATTCATTCTTAAGTCACTTGATTCTTAACCATTAATTAGATGAAGCGTGATTAAAATAATCTTCATGATTTTATCTTTAATATGATGCTATGTTATCACCTAAAAGATCTAGAAGCGTGCATTTAAAATGTTCCTGCTTTTAACAGACATTTATCAAGTGCCTGCTATGTACCAGTCTTTGAGCTATTTAGAAATGAAGGGAACTAATGAAACTGTTGTGGTGGGTTATTATGGTGAGGGATGAGTTTGTTGAAACACAAGAATCTTCTTCTGTGATCAATATTTTTAGATAATACATTCATACATCTTAAACTTGGAGATATCCATCCCCCTTTTCTGATTTTACACTTTAAAGGGATGTTATAAAAATTGAAGTGTAGTATAGGAAAGAGGCATCCACAGGGCAGTGCTCACTTGATTAATGAGTATCTTCAAATTTCATCGGTGTTTGCACCCCAAGGAGCTGCCCCTTCCTGGGGTTCAAGCCCTGTTGGAGGAATCTGCACCCTAGTTCTCTGACTGTGTTTGCTGAAAGCGCAGCCCCCAGTCAGTTGCTTGTCGCCAGCATGGCACTCCAGAGCCAGCTTCCTGCTTTCCTTTGTCCTCATTCCTGCACACACTAACCTTCCCATGAAAAGAGCCCCTCTCTGGAGTTTGGAGCCCATTACAGAGAAAGAGGGGGCGGGGGAGAGGGATTTCATGGTGTTAAACATTCCATTTTCGAAACACAAAAAAGGAGGCCCTATTTGAAATGGAGAAAGACCTTCTTTCCATTTCAGCGAGAAGTAGAGATGCTTTAATGTCATTCCCAGCTAAATGCAGAATAAGAGTGTGTGCACGCATGGGTGGGGGATAAACAATTAAAAAAGCCACCCCAAACTCTGTTGAAATAAGAGCTGTCTGTGCCTTCACAGGTCTGTAAACTGGAGAGGATGAAAGTGGCTTTTTTTCCCCGTTTGTCACTTCCCTCACGTGGCTGCCAGCATTATGCAAGTGTACAGGAAGGCAGGGTTTTTTTTTTTTAATGCATGCATGCGGATTAAGGTCAAGCCCCAAGTATCAGCCATGCAGCGGGCTCTCCCTTCCAGCTGCAGCCACAGAGCCTACCCACAGCCGCGAGATGCCTTAATTGAGACGTGCTGTCAAAGTGACAAACACATTTGCATACAGTCTACACTCTATTTATTTTCTCTGGAAAGGTCTACAGTCTGCTGTTGGTTGAACATTCTTAATCAGTTTGCTGTAAGTGAACTGCCAGCCAGCTCACTTGTGCCACAGCTTCTTCATTAAGT
This sequence comes from Bison bison bison, assembly GCF_000754665.1. Classification (NCBI taxonomy): domain Eukaryota; kingdom Metazoa; phylum Chordata; class Mammalia; order Artiodactyla; family Bovidae; genus Bison; species Bison bison. Next base: position 1,040,377 of record NW_011494765.1, on the reverse strand, counting down.
GACAGATTAGCGGCAGGGGGGATGGGCCAGGGAAACCCAAGACCCCTTTCTTTTAACTCTTTCCAGTTTTGCCCTGGTGCTAGCTTGGCCTTCAGTCCTTCCCTGGGTACCTGCTTTGATGAACCATTGACCAGAATAGGCAGTGTTTCTAGAGCACCTTCTACCGGCAGGCATGTGTTTCAGGGGCCGTACATTCTCAAAGAAGCCTTTTGAGTTCCATTTCAGAGTTTTTTGCCACACCCTCCTCTGTGTTCTATCTGTACTATTTTTTTTTTTTCATTTCATATTTTTCTTTAAACAGATTCCAACCTGACATTTATACTAATCTGACATTTTACTTTCTTAAGCAGTGATGTTGATAAACCCATAGATTATCAATACTGGCCCAATATTTTCATAAGGTCTATCTAAAAAAATAAGGTCCATCCGTGTGTTACCTAAACTACTCATATAGCCCTAATAGTACATATTCTCCTTTTGGAAAACTGTGTCATTTCTGCCATACCCTCTGAGGAGGAGGTCCTTAGCTGTATTTCGAGCCAGAGTCAGAGCTCAGGGACCTTCCCAGGACCATATTGCCAGCACAGGACGGTTCACCCCCAGAGCCCACTTCAGTTCCCTCACCAAGCAGAGATATCAGATTCTGTTTGAAATGTCCAGTAAAGCTACTGTGTTCCAGAAAAATAATTTAAGCTAGTCAGACAGTCCACACCAACCTCAGAAAGACCCTTGCCTTGAGTCTGTGTTCCCGTGGATTTCATTCTTTAAGAACAGTTAGCTTTCCACTGGGGGCAGAGACTAGTGAGGTCTTGATTACATTCATCCCTCCACCTTGCAAAGTTAGTGCCCGTGAAGCCAGCCAGGGGACTCCATGGAGACCTGTGGCCAGTTGCAGCAGGGTAGGGGGTGGCCTTTGCAGAGCCCTCAGGGGAGAAAAGGTACTTTCTTGCTTCTGCTTCACTGGAGCTTCTTCTTTCAAGATTATGACCGTTTCTCCCTTTGATTCTGCATCTGTTCATCCATGTGTAAAATAAATAGATAGGTAAGTCCTTGTGGGATATAATAAGGGTGACAGACCAGCAAATGGACGCCCAACCCAGAGTGACGAGAACACTGAGAGAGGTGAGCTCAGGGCTCTCTGAGGGCCCCCACAGGGACATCCTCTTCCCCTGCAGGCCCATTGTCCGTGGACCTAAGCTGGGCCCTGTAACTAAAAGACAACAAACTGAACTCTCTAGCCTTTCATTTCTTTTCTAAAGCAGACATAATGTAACACCACTCACAGTTCATCATGAGCCATGTCGATGGTTCCAAACAAGGTCAAGTAAATGGATTTTTAGTTAGCCTCTGCATCCTTATCTAATTTCTTTAAAGAGTTCAAAAGTCTCTGACTTGAGAATATCTTTTCCTACCTTGGAAAATGTTTAGGTCTAAGGAGGCTGTAAATAACTTTTTTTCTCTCAAGTTCAGAATCAAATGAGAAAGAAAGCCCGGGAGACAGTCAAATGAGATAAGGATGCCAGTTTTTTGTTTTTTTACCAAGAAGCTAAAAAGAGAATATGGCTTTAGACCTGAAGCCAAATGGGCTTGCTCAAACCTCATCTCTGAATTGAAAAGACTGAGCTATGCCCCACAGGAAATGTGGGCAATTTCAGGTGGTGCCCAGGGTGCCTGTGCACTGGCAGCTGTGTGTGTGTAGCAGGGTGGGGGGCGGGGGAGTGAGCACCAGGAGCACAGAGCATGCTCAGTTTCATCTCCCAGACTCAATGGAGACGCTCTGCTCTCCTGGCAGCTGAGAGCCAGAGGGCCCAGAGAGAACCTGAGGTGTCCCCATGCTTTTCTCTCCTGTATGAAGTAGGCCTGCTCTCCTCTCTGTGGCTGGGGAAGGAGTGAGGAAGCCCTGCCCTCCCCAGCAGGGTCTTGGTGCCCCTCAGCCAGACATCTTGCCTTAACTCTTCCCCCTCTGAGGAATTAGCAGAGGGAGCACCCCTTGGAAACTGCTGTGCTCCCTGTATTTAATTAGGTAGACAGGCTACTTGGTACTCATTCACTTCTGTACTCATCTAATTTTTTTTTTTAACTTAGAAGACATTTACATTTATTTTTACTTTCCCACATCACCAATCATGGGTGTGAGTGGCTTGTATCCCTATCGGGAAAATATGGCACTATCGAGTGACTATTGTATCCAATGGAGAACTCAGTCTTTGGTCACATCATTCAGGGCTCCTGGCTTTGGTCCCATCCACCCCTCTTTGAAATGACCTATGTACTAATTTAATTGAATCTTTTGTTTTCTTTGGCTGCACTGGGTCTTAGTTGTGGCACGGAATCTTCCTTGCAGCGTGTGGGAGCTAGTTCCCTGACAAGGGATCAAACCTCGGTCCCCTGCATTGGGAACACAAAGTCTGGACCACCAGGGAAGTCCTTAATTGAATCTTTGATGTCAAGTGGTAAGGAAGATGGTCTCATAAATATAGTACAGATGGGGAAACAAGCCCAGAAGATGTTTGCTTGAATTAGGAGCTAATTCTTATTCCACCACCAGCAGCAGCCCTCTTCTCTCAACTGAGTTGAGCTCTCCCTCGCTGGCTTTGGGGACCGCACTGACAGTGGCACCCAGGGACACTGGGTTCTGGTCCTGGGCACGTGCTGCTGTGGGCCGTGGGCCTCGGCCACAGACTGGGCCTTCTCAGGAGCTGGGAGGACAGGGCAGACCCACTCTGGGACCCGCTTCATTGTGTTACCCCTAGTTGATCCTACAAACAAAGTAATTGCCTGCTTTCCAATCTGATAGAATCCAAAAAAAGGTGCACTGAAACGTGTCTGTTCTCCCAGTTGAGCAAAGCTTTCTAAACCTCTTTAACATAAAGTTTGAAAAGCCAGTTAAACCAAAGCTCAAACTAAGCGCTACCATGGTTTCTGGAGGCCTGGGATGGAGTGGTTTGGATACACCCTTAGGATCTGCTCCTGGAATGCGGTTGCCTGTTGTCTGTGCATGCGGACTTTACAAGCGTGAGCCAGGCTGTTTAGTGCCAGGCTCACGCTGGGCTGGAGAAGCTGCCCTGCCAATGAATACCTTCCTGGCACCCTCAGCTCTGAGGAACCCCTCCACCCCATTGGGCTTAGAAGTCACACAACAATTCCCTTCAACTCCACCGTTGCCTCCCACACACCTCCAACCGAGGTTCGCATCCTTCCCGACACCTCACCCCACAGGCTGAGGGTACACTCCCACCTACACCGGCCCCTCCTCCTCCACCTCCCACCGCAGTGAGGTCCATCCAGGAACCCGGGTCTGCTCCCCACCACCCTGCCAAGCCTGTCCCTTCTGCCCCCTGACACTGCCCAGTCCCTCGCCTTCCACACCTCTGACACAGCAGTGGGTCAGGCTGTGTTACCGCTCACTTGGACTGAGCCACAGCCTCCTAACTGACCTTCAGACTCAGCTGCGCTGCATCCCCATACAGCCTCACTTGACCCACACACCAGTGGCCGTGCCACCTCCCTGCCCTTCGCCTCCCCTGAAGGTTCCCCGTCACCCTTGACGTAGACCATGAGGCCCTTGATGATCTATCTGCCTGTCTGCCCTCAGAGCCGGTCCCTTGTGTAAATCCTCCCGACTGAGTTGGTTGCTCCTGTCTTTGTCCTACCTCAGAACTTGGCACATGCAGTGCATCTCACACAGCTTTGTAATCATATCTTTAATGCCTTCCTGTCTCCCCCAATGAGAATGTGAGCCTGGAATGTCCACCACAGGGCTTGGCACTGACCTGGCCTTCAGTAAACGTCTTAGGGTTTTATTATTTATGTGGATTTTTAAACTGATTAATAACTGATTATTGTTTAAGTACTTTCTGTGTATCCAGGTTATTTGGTTTTACTTCAGTTGCTATGCTTATAATTCCATTCATTTGGAAAAAGGAAAATGAATATTCCATTAGTGGTCAAAAGCAAATTCCAAATCATTTTCCATAAATAAGGGTTTTGTTTCCAAGTAGAGACAGATTTGTATTATAGGAATTTAGATCCTGTCTCATTCCGTTTTGTGTTTTTATGAGCTCCTAAGGGCTAGTCCTAAATGCCCCAGGAAAAGAGGGGAGGTGAGGGGGCTCTGGGACACCCCAGACTCCCAAAATGAGTGGACCTGGAGAGGAGGAGAGCTGGGGAGAGAGCAGGCAAGGGAAGGGAAGGTCCAGTGCCCCTTGAATTCTTCCCAGAAAGCAAAGATTTCATCTGTAAAAGAGACTAAGCTGTATAAACAAATGCAAAATATGAACTTGGATTTGTTTTTTTAAGCATCAAAGATATTCTTTGAAAAGTTCAGAGATCTGAAGATGGACTGGGATGTTAGGTGACATGATAGAGCTATTGTTGATGTCATGGTTTTTAGGGGCTTATCTTTATGCCTCAGGGGTGCACACTTCAGTATTTAGGTGACGTCTGAAACTTGCTTTCAGAATGGTATGGCCAAAAAATTACACACACACACATATGTAACAGCCATTCACAGAAAGAGAGAGAAAGTAAATATGGCACCACCACCCCAATGCCCCCAGGAGTTTAGCTGCTGAAAGGCAAAGGCTGATCAGCTGATGGAAGCAGTGTGGTTGAACATAAAGCATCAGGCAGCTCTGGGCTTAAATTTTCAGTTCTGGCACTAACAAGCTGGTAACCTGCCCTCAGTACCTTAACCTCGGTGAGATCAGTTTTCTCAGCTTGAAGGTGGGGATAATAATATTCACATCACAGGCCCTTATAGGGATTAAGTGAGGCGCTGTCTGCCTGGTTCTGTGCTGCACACGGGTGCTCAGTAAACATCGGTCGCTTCCTCCAGTGGAGCAGAAGCAGAGCCAGATGTCAGTCACCCACGGACAGGGCCTCCCAGCCAGCCTGTCTTCCCAGCACCCGTCACCCGGAGTCTCTCAGAACATACACCCCTCAGTGGCAGCCACCCCAGCTCATGCACACGTGTAACTGACCCATGTGCCTACGCTCTTGTGGAAAGTCAGCACTAAACCGAGGAGGGCTGGCATCGTGGGGCAGAGGGAGAGGCGCTGGGGACACAGCCAGGAGACGGTGCCCAAGTCTGACTCAGACACACGAGCGGCAGGGGCCAGGGCGCAGGCTGGGGCACCATGCGTGAGTGAGAAGTGAACGCTGTGGTCTGCCGGTCAGAGTGCCTTCTTGGCCTGACTTACCAGCCGCGCCTGCACAGACCACGAGGCAGAGCCCTCTGCAGGCTGCCCCTTCAATCCCTGTTGTTTCCAAATCATATTTCCCCCTTTTCCATCACTCCTTTTTCCACTCTTTCAGCCATGACTTTGTGTGAAATAGCAGGCACGTCTGGGGTGGTCTCCAGCTCCATTCCCTCCAGCTCCCGCTTGCCGGCGGCAGGGTGACTGGAGGGCAGCTGTGCCCTCAGCGCCGGCAGGCGGCTGCAGAGCTCTTTTGACTCACTCTCTGCCATCACCCACAGCGGTTGTGGTCCCTTGTGGGTTTTTCAGGTCTGTCTGGAGAGGGCAACTGGTGGGACACATGTGGCCTCACTTTCCCAAAAAGTCCAAGTAGCCCAGAGACAGCTTTCTGATGCAGAATCAACAAGGCCAGGCTTTGCTCCCATGAGCAGCCATGTTCGACTTCAAGAGGAAAAACTTGCCAATCAAAAAAGGGAGGTCAGATTCTGGAAATTCATAAGGATTGAGTTGAAAATCCAAGCAATTTCTTATTAAACATATGATGTTGCCTTCTCAGATAGTATTCCTCTTGCCACAAGGAGTTCAAGGGCTCCTGGTATGCCATGGAAAAGCTGAGCAATATCAGCAGCCAAATGAAAATCCAGGTTCAAAATTGCAATTTGCTTTCTAAGCTCCACCACCTGACTTCAATTCAGCACAAGTTAGGGGGACTGCAGAGGGCTAGGGGGTAGTATCCACCCCGCTTCTGCTAGGTCTTGGGCACTTTCACAGCAGTTGGAGCTCCTCTTATGGTTGAAGAACAGTGAGGGAGTGGAGGGCGTCCGTGATGTTGAATTGCTCACCATGTGCCAGGCACCTCGCTGAGACCTGGAGAAGTGGGTCTGTGTCCCAGTTCAGGTGCCAGGCTGGACAGTTCCCACAGGCTAGCCCACTTAGTCCTTTCAGCCACGGCCGGGTCTCAGGTATTGTCTCCTCTGCAAGGCCCAGAGAGGTTAGGGGATTAGCCAAGGTTTACAACTCAGAAGCACAGTCAAGATTCAAAGCCATTTGTCTATTAATAGACCTCAGGTTCAAACCCCAGCTCTGTGCCAAAAACCCGGCAGTTTCCTGCTGGTTTTGTCGTGATGGGGTCTATGCCACAGCCTAGGTGACCTAGGATCCCAGGATGTTGAACCACAGGTAATCCTTGTTCCTAGTTTCCTTCCAGACCCCAGGCCTTCTTTAATGTTTCTGGGCCTCAGTTGACACCAACACAAGAAAGCCGGTATCCTGCACCTGGTGTACACTGCACACCAAACCCATCACTAGACACGAAAGGCAACTGGGTACTTTCTTGGGATTTGCATGCAAGGTGGAAACTGGACATGTGTAGGGGTTAGTACTAGGGGTGGCAGGAGCTAGTCCAGTCCCCAGGACCAGGGAATCCACATCAGTTAGGTTACTTTGTTTGCAAGGGACATAAACCCCAAAAGAGAAATTGTTTCCTCATACCAGCTTCAAGTATGGCTTGATCCAGACATTAAATCTCATCAATCAGACCCGTATTTGGCTGCATTTGGCTTGGCCTCCTCTGCTGGTGCCGTTGTCAGGGGACTTTCCCTTCCTTGTGGCCAGGTAGCTGCAGCAGCTCCTGGCCATAACCTGCCAGGAGCAAGACAGTGGGAGAGAGTCACTTCCTAGTGACTGCCGCAGAAAGCATGGGGTCACATGCTGGTCTTAGAGTCCGTCATCGTGTCCAAGGGTTCCCTGGGTGCCAGGGGTAGGGCTCTTCCTGAAACACACACTAAGACGTGAAGGAAGGGTGGTTCCTGGAAAGGAAATCAGGGGGCCTGTTATCCAAAGGGCAAACAGATTAAACCGATAAGTGTGCACAGAGGCCAAACAGGAGCCATCGTCCCAGGCCCTTGTCCTCCTGTCTGATGACAGAAAAGTTCATACACAGAGCAGTGAGCAATCTTGAAATCAAGAGCATACATGGTAGAGAATCAAGGTCAGAAGTCAACCAGGCACCAGATAGAGAGGGGACAAGTGAGCGCATGGCAGGGAGGCATGTACAGGGGTACAGTCAGGGCTCACAGGTTACAGAGATGGACACAGTTGCCTGTGACAGCTTCCAGGGAGTGGGGTGTGCCAGGCAACCAGGGCCCAGGAGCGGAGAAAGAGCCAAGGTCACTTGGTCAGCAGATAATCATGGATACCCATTCTGTTCCACACCTGTGAAAACGCTGATGATCACACGGCCATACCCTGCCTTCAGGGGGCCCACAGTGTCACAGTGAGTGATTTAGCGTCATCCTGTGGTCAGAATCCATCTGGTGTGTGATCATGTCATGGGCCGTCTCAAAATTCCTTTTTGTTTGTTTTAAACATCAACCAGTTTGGTTTGAGGGGGGGTGACTCCCCGCCAACATGCTCAGGAGGCGCCCATCACCTCATCACTGCTGACTTGCTGGAGATTCCTGTAGAGTAGACGCAATGTTTAATGAACGCCCTTGCTCTTCATCAGCTTCAAGGACTGGGCAGAGAGCTCGTTGTCCTAGTTTATGTGGAGCAGCTTTCTTCAGGCCACGTCTCAGATACTTGGTGAAGGTTCTGAACCTGAGAGACCAAACACAGCTGCCGTTGTAGCCTGTTCTAGAATGGGGTAGCAACTGACTTCAGTTAAGCCCTGGAATTCCCTATGCCTTGTCCACGCACTCCCCATGGCTTTCTCTGGCCAGTTGCAGTAGAGGATTCTTGCCTTCTAAACCGTTCCTTTGGCCCAAGGTAGAGCCTCCAGAAAGGTCCAACTGAAACACACCAAGGAATGGAAATCAGGCCACCTGGCAGGAAACTGGTGGTTGGATGAAGTTCGAGTCCAACAAGGCAGGAGTTCTGAACTGGGCTTCCCACCAAGGGAGCTGTCTGTTGTCCTCCTTCCCTTGGACAGAGCTCTTCCCCAGCTCTGGCCTGTCCCCTGACTCCCCACTCTACGGGGAACCCAGCTACCCCTGTGGTTTCCATCATTTTCTTTGCTCTGGCAGCTCCAGTGTCTGCTTTTCTTCCACTCCTGTCTCACGAGCTCCATTCACTGCACTGTCTTAGGCTGTCCTTGGCCTTCCCCAGACCTGCCCCACCTTGGTTCCACTTGGGCATCAGTCCCACTATGCCCATGCATCCATCATATCCCAGGGGTTGCCCGTCACTCTCGTCTGCTGATCTGGGAGGCACAAGGGGCATCAGAAACATCAGCAAGTAGTGAGATAGGCGAGCCCTTGAGCCCTCTGGAATGGGGGTCCCTCTCCAGGAGTCCCTCCCCAGGCACGGACATGCTGGATGATCAGGAGGACGTACCCAGTCCCCCAGACCCCTCCCCGAACCCTGCCCACAGCCGGGCCTGCTGGGCTGGAGGCACCTGTGTCCATGATGTCAGGCCAGTTCCTTCTCACCCACAAGACTCTGCTAAGTGTCCCCACCCGGGGCAGGGTCCCTGCCTCTCCTGAAGTGCCCAACACAATTCCATATTCATGCCTTCACCAGCTGTTTGTGGGTATCTGCTCCAGTCCAGGCCCCGATCTGGTGCTAGGGGACCCAGAGACAAATCTGCTCCTACTGTCTCCAGTGCAGCAATGTCCTTCCTCTTCTGTCCAACTAACAAAATGCCATCAACCTCTCAGGGCCCACAAGGCTCCCTGACTCCTCCCAGCAGAGCCAGCCCCTCCCAGCTCTGGACCAGCACTTTCCCTGTGCCAGGCACACTGTCCCCAGACACGAATAGTGGCCACCTCCTCCCCGTGACCTTAGCAGCCTCCTAGGGCCTGTGCAGATGAGTTGCCCAGGAAGTCTAGGGAGCGACTGAGTGGTGAACACTGACTACACAGAAGGCCCTGAGTCATGCAGAGGGGAAGGCAGCTCTGTGCACTCCCCATGCCCTTGAACTGCCAGTCAGTTCAGAGAACAGGAGAGACCAAAGAGGGGAGGGCTAGCTGTTGTTCTGCAGGCCTGTGTTCACTTGAGGACCCCTGCGTGTAGTGCCGTGCGAGTGCAACAGGCCTCCTGCGTCCCCCAAGTCTGTCTGTGTTCAGCAGTGTGACAGCAGGGCCTCTTTGCCAGAGGACTGACCAGAGCCCAAAAGCAGCATTTCTTTTAAGGTCTGTGCTGGAGCAGCTCCCTGCCAGGGAGAGACTGAGCCCAGCAGGACAGGAGCAGGAAATCTGATTCAGCGAGACCAGAGGAGGCATTTTCTCAGATTAGAATTCTCTGTGCCAAAGGTGGAGAGTTTATCCCAGCAGGGAAGGGGAAATAAAACATAATATATTGGAAATAAATTCTATCCCACAAGCACGATCCTCCAGGAGAGTCAGCTCAGTGTCGCTGGCGGTCCCCACCCCACGGCCATGGGAGCGCTGTGCCAAGAGCTCCCTGTCGCCTTGTCCCCCATCAATCCCTGAGCCCTTTTGGGGATGAAGTGAATGATTAACCTGGCCGTGCTGGAGGGGGTGGGATGGGAGGTGGTGTGACAAGGGCTGCCTGGGAGGTGACAGGATGAGGAGGGGTCAGATGGGTCACGTTGGTTTTCATGCTCATGCAGACCTACTCGTGGAAGCCAGGCCCCTCAACAGGTGTCACCTCCCTGAGTCTTCTCAACATCCTATGACATCAGTACAGTTGTTATTATCCCCAGAAAGCTGATGCTCAGAGAGGTCAAGCAACTTGCCCGAGATCACACTGTACGTGGCAGAGCGAGACTTCCAAACCAGGCCTCCCTGACGCTGGAGCCCAGGCCCTCCCTCACTGTACCTCTCTCATCGAGCCTTCTGCCTCAGATCTCTCTGGTTCCTGGGGTAACTGGCTGTGGCTGCCAGTGGTTTGGGACATGCTTAGAATCCAGCAGTGCGGCTTAGGGTGGCTAAGGAGGTCAAGGTCACTGTTCTGTTTCTCCCCAGAATAAACCTAACAGAGCCCCGAATTTCTTCACACAGGGGTAAGAACACCAGCGGTGCTGCCCTTCTGAGTGCCTGCTGGGTGCCGGGCAGTGTGATCAGTGGGTGTTTGCATTTTCTCACATCATCTTCCCCAGACTGATGCAGGAAGGACCATGACTGCCCCAGTTCTCACTGGGGTCCGGGACCTTACCCTAATCCCCTGGTTGGCAGGATGGATTCAGATTCAGGACCCCGCCTTCTTGCACCACACCACTCAGCTCGCTGGACCTGGGTCAGCTTGGTGGCAACAGCAGCAAAGGCGGCCTTGCCAGCCTCCTGCCCACTCGACCTGAGATGGCACTGACTGTGTCCCTAATTCCGGCCATTGTTTTTGCCGGCTTAGTTTTATTGTCGGTCTGCTTAATTCCATGTCTTCTGGAATATCAAATCATTTTGTTTATACTATAAAGAATTTTAAAATATAATAAAAGTACTAGAAGAGAATATGTAAAAGGGACTTCTCCTAAAGGATCACTGATTATATCTCACTTAACATGCGAAGTGTTGGGGGATTAACATTGCCTTGAAGCAATGTAAACTGTATTTTTGAGACCTTACTGCCCATCAGCCATATGGTTCCATGGTCACAGCCACCTGGTCGCCCTCCTTGGGATGTCCTGGTCCCTCACCCCTTCTCGGTGGATCCCTGTTTTCACTCTCTGGAGAGGTTGATAGCGAACGTTTCCAGAGGGGCAGTAAGTTGACCTTTGGCAAGATGGTGCCTGAGGAGGCAGCTGGGTAAAGCGATTAGCAGAAGGCAGGAGATGGTGGTGCTCCAGGACAGAGGGGCATCTGCACCCCTGAGCTGTCTACCAAACACCTTCCATTGCCCAAGCCGTGATGACCAGCTAAGAATTCTCCCCCTGCTGCCCTCCTGTCTTTGTGGTTAAAAAACCTGATGCCGGGCAGAACCCTGAGTTACTTTTTTATGCCCTCAGCGCCTTCTTTCACTTATCCAGTGTACTATGAGGCATGTTGGATTCCAAGCCCTGTCCAAGTCCCCAGGGTCACAAAGGCATGAGATGTGTGTCCTGCCTTCTTGGCACTCTTTGTCTGGGAGACACAGTGAACAAGCCATATGCAAAGAGAAAAGCTAGTGGATATAGGTGTTCTGACTGGAGAGAAGTCCTGAGAATGTTTGGGGAGACCAGGGGTGCCTTCTCAGTGACTTTTCTGCTGAATCTTGAAAGATAAGTTGTACATCAGGTGGAGCCAGGGGAGGAGGGCATCCCAGGTAAAGAGAATGACATAGCAAAGAGGAGGAGAGTCCCAACTCTTCAGAGAAGCAGGGGCTAGTGTGGGGCAGGGAGAGGCCAGGAGGTAGCTGGGGAGGGCCAGGAGTCAGACTGCAGAGGTAGTTAGTGACCAAGCCTTTGGGCAGCTTGAATGGTATCTCTTGGGTGTCAGGAGCCAGTGCGGGCTTATATTCGAGGGAATGGCCCCTGGAGGATCCACTCTGAGCTGCTGCAGGAAGGGGAGGAAGCAGGTGAGACAACTAATGGCACTGCCAGCATTCTGGCAAGAGCTCATGGATGTGAAGGTGAGGGGACAATGGGAAAGAGGTCCAGGAGACCAGACAGACAGACACCGCAGTCCACTGGATGCCCTCCCTGGGAGCTGTTGTCTTCACCGTGGAATGGCACAAGGCTGGCTGCTGGCTGCATTTCTCTCCTCCAGCCAGCATGCTCTAAAGGGAGGTTTGAGGTGCAGCCTGCAGTGAAAGCTGCGTGTGTTAGGATGAACGGGATCACTGGAAAGGCTCTGTGGAGAGACAGAGTGGCCAGCTGGGCAGAGACAAGGTACCTCCAGCCTCACTGTCCTGCTTTTTCTGCAGGACTGTCTTCCATCCGCCTTCCTTTCCCCCCCTCACTCTGGGGCCTGTAACCAGGGTACCCATGGCTTACTCTCACCCCATGCCCCATCCCATAGCAAGGAAGGTTAGAGCTCCTTCTCGCTGGGTTGCCAGCTCTTCAGCATCCCAGGGCATTTCTGCCAAGGATGATGTACAATATTATGCTAAACCAGCTTTATGGGCAGCCTCTTAAAATGCAAGCCTCTGCCCGTGATGGATGGAGAACATCCAGTTGTTTAGCCAACCACTTACAGTTTGTTGCAAACCCGTAAGAACCACACAGGGGTGTCTTGTTAGGCTTGTTACGCCAAGGACCCCATAAATAAATAGCAGAGTGTGTCTTGGTACATCAGGGCTGGAGTATGGAAACAGAGGCACTGCATAAATAATACATACTTACAAAATAAATACATCAGTACGTTAGCGTGAACAGCCATAACCAAACCACCCTACGTAACAACCAGGAGAAGCTCCGGGGCCCGCCATGTGATTGGCTGCCATCCATCAGTGTGCATCAGCACTTGAAATGACCACCGAAGGGAGGAGGTCCTCCTGCGTGCTGACCTCGAGGTCTTGGAGTCGAGGCAGGTGGTGAGATTGCAGGTGGGCGCCCTGACACGCAGCTCTGCCGCCAAGGTGTGCAGCCTACCACGGCCGTGTGTTCCTGCAGCTGGCTTAGGGTCTGCCGCCAGCAGAAGGCTGCTGAGCACCGAGGAGCGGGATGTGAGGGGCTGTACCTCCAGGAAGACAGTCGGCTTGCGGGGGAATCGGATTTTCTCATTATGCACATTCACTCAGGCTTAGGAGTTGGTGGGTCGACTTTTCAAGGGACTCTCACCAGAGCCCTGAAACTTTCAGGTTGGGCTGCGTTTTCAGAAGGTTGGTTTCCCATCTCCCACTGCCCCCTTCTCGAGTCATGAACCCCACTGGGCATCCGGCTCCAGCATCCGGAGCTCCAAAGAGGCAGCTGACAGAATGGCCACGGGAGTGGGTGCCCCTCCCCTTGGTTGTAATGGCACAAGACTGGATTTCAGTATTTTAAATGAAAAATATATGCAGTTAGCTGTGCGCTGACAATGTCCTTGAGGATTTGACAGTGAGATTTTCCAGCAGTTGGTCTTCGTTAGGATCCTGGCGGTGTTTAATAAGGCAGTCGAACTGCTGGCACCTTGGGCTCCTGTTTGTTCTCCGAGGGCTCTGGGGCTGCTGCGGTAAGCACATCGACCAGAGCTGATCATTACAAGGGCGTACGCCACCATGAATAAAAATGTCACACGTTTTCCCATCTCACAGCGGTACAAAATGTCAGTCCTGTCAAACACACGTTGCAGGGAGCTGTGTGCAGTCCGTACAAATTGGAGAGCTGCATATCCCCCCAGCCTTCTGATATTCTTCATTTGAAGCTGAAGAAAAACAGTTGTTAACCTATTAGCTAGGATTTTAAACTCTGCTGAGGCGGTGGAGGGCTAGACTTTGACACAGATAGAAATGTATTCCAGGGTCCAGGAATTTTAAAACCAGGATCTCCATCCATTTGTTCTGAGGGAAGAGAGGGGGAAAAAAAAAAAAACCCATCTCTGTCTGGCAAACCTGACTGTCTTTAACAGACATGGGGGAAATTTGACATGAAATATATGGGGGGTATTTCACATCTAAGCTTCCCACCTGTGCATTCTCCTCAGAAAGTCTTGCTCTTTGGGGTGGCCTTGGGCTCAACCTGTTAAACCGGGATGCCTGTAGGTTGGGAGTTTTTGCTGATCAGAAGCAGGCCGTTCCTGATCAGAAACATCGCCAGCTTAGTGGACAGCAGCATTCAGTGACAGGATGACAGCCAGTTGGTCCACATCGGTCAAATGCTGGGCGACGGTCTTGCTGACCATTTGAGGCTAGTCCTGCGGTCTTGGGCAAGCATCTACTTTGCACTGACCATGCACAGGCCTTGCACCTAGAGCCCAGGATCCTGACGTGACCAAGATAACCATGGCACTTGTGAAGAGCCCCTTGTCTTTAGCGGAGGGACAGAAGAAAGAAGCCTGGCTGCATCCAGTCAGAAAGAGAGGGACAGCGTCTGGGAAGGGGAAGAGGCTTGAGGGAAGAGCTGAGCCCACCAGGTCGGCAGGTGTGGGGAGGGCACACAGAGTGAGCACGTGCCTTGGGAAGGGCTGTGGCACAGAAGCACAGGGCAGCCCTTTGTGGGGCTGGACAGGGGGGCTGCCTTTGGTATGATGGGACATGGAGCTGGCGGGCCAGGGACCGGATCTTGAATAGCCTGTCGAGGACTGCCTACAGTATGTGACCAGTCCCCCAAGCTGTGGGTGGGCTGGGACGGGGGCTGCCGGTGGCAGGGTGAGCCATGTGGAAGCTGTCATAATCACCGGATTCCCTTTCTGGAGAATCACAGGATTCTGTGCAATTCTGTCTGTACAACTGCAGAATCAGGAGAAGATGTTTATTTTAATTTCCTAGCAGTGTACTGCTTGGGGTAGACATCATTCCTGAGATGATAAATTAGCCTTGGTTTTGCTGAGTGGGCCCTGGCCCTTAAACGTACTGAGCAAACCCTCCCCAAGTCAGGATGCAGGCCTGGGGACATGTAGGTGGCTGCAAAGACGAACATGTCTGTGTGGTCAGAACAGACCTAGCAAGGCAAAAAGCTCAAGGATACGAGGGGTAGGGGGAAGAACTCCCCCAGGAGCGGGGAGCACCCTCATCCTCAAGGGGTAAATTTCAGCATCTTCCTCTGCCATTTGTGCATCAGGTCTGATGGAAGGAGTGTGGGCTTCTTTGGGGTCAGACTTAACCTGAGTCTGGAGCCCGGCTCTGCCACCTGTTAGCGGTGGGGCCTGGGCAAGTCACTGAGCAGTGCAGCCTCAGTTTCTTCATCTGCCAAATGGGGAGTTTTACCTTCTCTGCAGGGTTGTTGAGATCACTAGAGACCTTCCAGGTAGAACTTCTAGAACAGAACCTGGAACACAGCAAGTGCCTCAAAACAGCCACCCACCCCCCCACCCGCCACTGCTATCAGAGGGGGATTCTCCCTCCCAACATCTGGAAGCCCCTCCTCGCATCGCCCCCTCCTGGGAATGTCACCCAGGCACCCTTGATGGCATCCCAGATGGCTGCCCCGCTGTGGGTAGCAGTGGAGCCCCCGCCCCTTGCTCCTGTCTGGGCAGAGAATGGCACGCGTCAGCAAGGCTCCTGGCCCCTGCCCAGCCATGGCCACATCTGCTGCCCGACCTCAGGCCGCCAAGGGATGCCACCGATTGAGGCCGAGCAGCTGCACCTGACTAAAGACAAAAGGCCCCCCCTTCCCCTGCCCCACTGCTGGCCCTCCTCCCTCCCCCGCCTCTGTCCCCCAGGCGGCCGGGGTCACCCGGCCCCCTCGCTGCCTTCCCTCCCAGCTGCCTCGCCGCTTTTTGTTCAGCATGTGAACTTCCCCGTCAGCCGAGCTCCTTGCACGGGAAGTAATCAGGGATCTTGACAAGGCTTCAAACCACAAATGCCACTACAAATTAACCAGCACCACTACAAAATACTACTCCTGTCAACATCGGGGAAGAATGCTTCGCTCTCAGGACCAGGCGAAACCGTCTCTCAGCTCAGCTCTCACTCACGGGCCCGGTGGAGAGAATGGCCTCGCAAGGTGACTTGTTGAGGTGGCTGAGTCCCCGGCGGCCTCTCTCCAGGGACACCGGCTTCCAGACCCAACGGCAGGCGCTTCGGCTTTTCTTCGAGGGCCACATTCAGTCCCCAGCCCCCCATCGAGGCTGCCTGAGGAAGGTTAGCCACGGGCACATGGGACCTGTCTCCAGAGTCTGACAACCAGCGCTCGAAGGCCAGCCCTACCAGCTTCCTAGTGCAGTGTGCCGACTCAGGCAGGAGAGGTCACGGCCGCACCTCTGTCTGGAGCTGTAGAACTGACTGGGATATACTGGGTAACCCCTGGCCTGTCGAGGGTGCTCCAGGGTGCGGCCCCTCCCCGCCTCCCGCTCCCACGAAGAAGCACCTTCCCTCACTGTGTGTGCAACAGGATGGAGACTTCTCACTCAGCTCTGACGGGGAAGTCTGTCCCACACAGCATCTTTCAGTGAGCACCCTCCCAGATTAGAGCCTGGAGCTGAGGGTTACTTCTACAGATTCCACAGGGCCCGAGGACCCAGGGGTCCCCCCGAAGGGCCCAGGGCCTGGCCAGCACTGTCGGTACAGAGCACGTGCTGTAGGACACCAGCGCAGTCTTCTCCGGCACCCTCGCTGGCACTCTGAAGCGGAGGCAAGCATTTGATCCTCCCCAACAAGCAGGATCAGCTCTATCAAGTGTGGACGAGAGGATTCAAGATAATGACAGGAGTTGGGGGACAGGCGAGAGCTGTGCCTGAGAGAGCTGGTTGGGCATTTCAAAGGAGACACTCCACACAAATATAGCTTCAATACACTCCTTTCTGGAGGCCTATCAAAAGAAGCCCTCTTTTATTTCCATACCTTGCATAATAGTGGCTCTCCCTTCCCGAGGAGTAGAGGAGCCTTGCTCTCAGCCCAGAGGCCCTTTGTAAAGCCACAGAAAGCTTTGTCTTCCTCTCCCAGCCGGGGCCGTTTCATGCACAGGTCAGAGCATTGATGTAGCTACTAGCCAGGAAAATTAACCAGGTGAACTCTTGCCTCGTTAAACAGTGACGGGGTTTAATTGTGAATTTTCTGTTTCAGCCTGTCCATTGCTGGCAGCAGATGTGGTTGGGGCATGTCCCTGGGACAGAGAAGCCCCCAGCATCTCCCCTGCCTCCCCACTGATGCCAGGGCCTCCTCTGGGTGGGTAGAGGAAAATCTGACAGAAATGGGACAATTCAGGACACCATTCAGACCCAGAGGATCTGAGACCCCCTTTAAGGCTGACCTTGGAGGCCACCATTCTTATGCCTCCAGCCACCGTTGCATGCACCCCACTTTCTCTGGCCCCTGGAACAGGAAGTGTGGAGGCCCTGGTTGCCGCCCTACCCCAAGCTTTGCGTGCATATCCCTCAGCCTTCAGTGAAGCTGCTCGGCATCTCTGGTCATCCTTCCCCAGACCTCTGGTCCCTGCTTGCAGTCTAGCCTGTTGCCTCACTGACTTTGACATTTCACCTTTGCGTGGCCTTAGGTAGTGCGTGTCTCCCCTCTCTGAGCCTGCTTTCCCAGCAATGAATTGGGGAGACTGATTCTGACCTTGAAGGAATGTTGAAGGGATGGTCCAAGGTGTGTCCTCCTTAGGGACTGGGAAAATCCATGCATTGGTTCTGGAACAGCCGACCCCTCCCACGTCCATCACAGGACCAGTGCGTGATTAACGTGAGATGAGCTCTTTGACCCTCATCCACTGCTCGGTGTGACCCTGGGCAAGTCTTGCCTCCCCTCGTCTGTGAGATGGAGTCATGACCCTCGTTCCTGGCATGAGGCTTCCTGGGCTGGCGAGTAGTACACTGCCGAGGCGTCAGTTCACAGCAGGCCACAACAGCTTTGGGCTCTGCGCCCCCTCGCAGGCTGCCCCCGCCTCCTGCTTTACTATCTGCCCAGGTCTGCGCCCAGCAGTGAAGCGTTCTCCACCCTGCAGCCCCGTGCTGGGTGCCCGCTCGTCCATGCCACCCAGGTAATTAAGTTGATATTCCAACACAGCTTCCCCTCCTGACCTTTTGGAAACAATGTGTTTTGCTGCATCAACAAATTAGCTGCAAATCAGATGCTGTTCTCATCAATGTGGGTTTCATAGCCAATGAACATACTCACCTGGTCCCCACAGCTGACAGATATAAACGCCGAGGGCCAGGCAGAGACTGGCAGAGGTCAAAGAGTCCCTCTCTTCTCTGGGACTTCGTGTCAGTCACACTTCGGGGCTTACCGGCTCATGTCCACATCTCCCAGCAGTCACGTGGCCAGCTGGTGAGTTGACAACATGGAGGCCTAGACAGGCCATAGCTGGAAGAGAGTATCTGTCCTTAGGAGCCTACCCAACCTCCTCCCATCCATCTTCTACGGCAAGAACACCAAAGGCCTCTGATATGTCCCTTCCTACCTGAATTCTTCCCACTGCACTCAGGAGAAAACCCACACTCCTTAAGCTGGCATTTAAGGCCTTAAATTACGTGACCTCCACAGGCCATTCCTCCCAACCTACCCCATCCTCATATTCACCCTCAGTCTTGCTGGATCGCTGTGGTTCCCGTCTCGTGCACTTAAATTCTGTACTCCCCCGCCATCAGATAGAAGAGCCCCTCCGGTGCTTCCACACACCTCAGCACCCCTCTCTCCTCGGTTATAACCCCTCCATCAGACTGGGAACCCTCTGAGGGCAGGACTGGGTCTTATTCAGGACTGTGCCCTTCACCTGTACAAAATATACTCCATTGTTTGTTGAATGAATCGAGACGAGAATCTTCTTTGGAAAGCACTGGAAAGAGATGCTAAAATAAGGAAGGAAGGCGAGGATGTCAGTCACTCTCTCACCAGCCTGCTTTCTAAGGCACAGATCTCCTAACAGCAGAGTAGAAAGGATATGGAGTAGAAAAACCAAATCAGAAAGGATTCCAGATGACTTTGGAAGTTTCGGTTGACAAGGATAGCACAATGAACTAAGAAAACCTGCTTGTTTTAGTTCCTGCTAATAGCTCGGTGACCTCATGTTAGTCACTTAACCTCTCTGGGCCGCCTCTTCTGCAGGGAAATAACCTTCCTCTAACTTGCCTCACCAGGGAATGTGAGGCTCAAAGGAAAGAAGAGAAGTAGAAATGCTTTGAAAGGAAAATACATCATGTAAATAGAAGAGATTAGTAAAACCCAGTCCCTTTCAACAGTGCCCTGCTCAAAGCACGCTTCCTTCGAAAGCCAACATCCTGGCGTTCACAAGACTCTTCTGGGAAGACTTGTGGATTTAAGGGAGGGACAGAGGATCGGATGTTCTCATTTCATCAGCAGGTTGCCGGACCAGAGCCTCCCACAGCCGGGATGCCCTCCTATAGCATCCTCATGCCAGTGCTGGTGACTCTGGAGTTATTTCCATTTTACAGAAGACTTAACTGAGGCTTAGATTGAATAACATGCCAAATGGCAAAGCCAGGATTGAATTCAACTAGAAAATTACAGAGCCAAGTCATGAACATGAGTCTTTCCAAAGTCTATTTCTTGGGGTTTTAGCAATGCTTTTTGTACTCTAAGAAAGGTATTTTTCTGAGAAGTAGGTCAAATTCCATTGAATCATACACCCCTTAAGGACAGACTCTATCCTGTTCTCCTGAATCCCCAGGCCCTGGCCCCAGACAATTGTTCCATCACTGCTCACGGAAGGGATCTTTGCACTCTGGGAGAGTGAATCTGCATCTGGACTCCACGTGACTTTCAGAAAGGCGGGTGCTTATGTTGGCCACTGAAACCTCCAGTGCCCCCACTGGAGTGCCAGATCAACTGCTGAACAGAACTCTTCTTAGCCAAAGATTGCCAAAGGCCCAGCCTTTTTAAACTCACTTAAGAACCAGCCGTCCATGTAGCCAGGGAATTGAGGATCGCACGTGACGTGATTTCTCTGTAAAAGTGCCTGGACCTCTCAATTCTCTGCTCCAAGGCTCTTCTGGTTTGGTCTCCTCTTGTGCAGCTGTGGGAGGGGCCCTGGATTTACAGTCAAGAGGCCTGAGAGCAGGCCACTCTCCCTCCCTCCAGTCTGTGTCCCTATCCATGGAAGGATAAGCTCCTGGCACTAGAGCCATGGAAGAAGCAGACAAGGCCACCTGAACCTGGGACTTAGAGCGTGGGTGGGGTTGGTGTGGGGGTTCCAGTTTACTGAAATGACTTTCATGGAGTCTGGCCAGCAATGTGCAGTCCTCCCGGGCCTTACCTCAACCTATTGTAGCCCCACATTCAGTCACTCCCTGATTCAGCTTCCCGAGCACTGGAGCCATGTTCTAGAAAACAGTGTGTTGAGTTGATTTTTTTCCTAGCTTCCCTCTGCACCCTCTCCTCCCCACTAAGTCACCACCACTCCATGCTATGGCCTGTTCTAATTGTCCCCAGAGGACTCATCTCTCCTCAGCCTGTGTCCCCCGCTGTCATGCCCCCCAGCATATTTGGGGAACAGCAACCACTACAGCTCAGCAGCGCTCTCACCCTCTCCCCTCCAAGAGGCAGAAGCTTCTTAGCAGTGCCTTGCCCTCGGGAAGCTGCTGTGATCCACCCCGTGTCTCACTCAGAACACGTGTACCGCGTTACCCTCTCTCAGTGTCTATAAATCCCCCTGGTTTACTCTCCTGGTTTCTAGGTTGGGTGTGGTCAAGAGGCAGCTTTTCCTACCATTTATAAATTCGGTTGCGAAAGAGCTAATACTTCCTGATGACAATCAAAGCAAAATAATTACAGAATCTGGAGAACTGACATCCGTTGTGTTTCTTCTACATGTGCCAGGAAGCTTCAGTCAGAAATCTTGCTGAGCACCTATTTATCCAGTACCACACTAGACCCCAGGATAAGCAGAGAAGTTAGATGAGTGAGCTGATAATTACAACCTTTGTACCAAGAATACATGGCAGGCAGAGCATCTGACCCTCGCCGCTCAGGGTAGGGCAGGGCCGGCCCCCTGGGGGAGGTGGTGCTTGAGACAGATAGCAAAGGATGAACGGAGGCACCAAGAGTGAGACAAAAGGAAATGGAAGGTGTTTCAGGAGCAGCCTTCAAGAACACCTGAGCTTTCAGGGAGAGCAAGGGGGTGAGTGGGGCAGGGTTGGAGGGAGAGAGGAGTTTGCAGAGGCTTACGTGTGGGGCCTAGACTCTGGAGGGCTTTGAACACTTCAGTCAGCATTTTCCAGGGAATATTTAACAGGTGTTATAGGGGATGTGAGTCTGTTCAAATAAATATGGGAAGCAGGACTTTTATGGGGCGGGGTGGGGGGAGGGAAGAGTTAATACTGTTTTGCCTGTTGAGGGTAGAGTTTTTATCAGAAGGGTTGACAGGCTTTGCTGTGCTAACCGGCGTCGTAAATCTCCAAACAGAGCAAGACTCAACACTTCTCATGTCTGCCAGGGGAACCCCCTTTTCTTCTTTCATACAATGCATCTCCCAGGATGGTATTTCTCAGAAGATAGCTCAGGAGATGCCAGCCTTCCACTGGGATGATTTAGGCTGACAAAGAACATAATTGGGCATGTTTGTTTGTTTGTTTTAAAGTCCACTCTGAAATAAGATGGAAGATGGTTGGAGGGGGAAGAAGCTGGAGGGTGGGAAAGCTGCTAATGGTGATAGTTGCTGGTGTCTACTGGCCAAAGATCTTGGCAAACATCATCTCATTGAAACTTTCTAACAGTCCCCTCGGGTGGGTAGTGCCATTACCTGCATTTACAGATGAGGAAAGTCAAGCTTGGATGGTTAAATAGCAGGCTTGGGTTCAGTGTGAGACTGTCTGACCCCAGAGGTCATCTCCTAAGCCCCCAGCCCCACTGCCACCCCTGCCGGCCAGGTCAGAGGTGACTAGTGGTGAGGGCTCTGGAGCTCGAGAAGGAGGCCACCCAGAAGCAAAGGGACCGAGAGCAAGGGGAGCAGAGGGTGATTGGGGGAGCAGAGGGTTGGACGAGGACCATAGCCTATGTGCCTGCGGGCAGCCATGCTCGTCTTTCTGGGCGGCATCCCAACCCTCGACAGCCTCCAGCTGAAGAAGGGTCTCTGAGTGAGGGTTTGCCCACACTCCAAACAGCACAGGATCCAGGAAGCCAGGCTGATTTCCATCCAGATGTGCTCTTAGGGTGCCACGAGGGACCCCAGTTCTCCACGAAGTCTGTCAGCCCACTTTCTCCATAGGCCATTCCGACTGGCCCTGTGCTGGGCACCAGGGATCCAGGAACTCTGGAGACACAGCCTCTCCCCGCAGGAGTCGGGTGTGGAGAAGGAATTGTAAGGCAGGTTTGCTGTCTGGAGGACCACTCCAACCAAGTGAAGCTCTGAAGTGCTGTCCAAGAGAAATGTAACAGGAGCCACACATGCGAACCACATATGGAATTCTAAATATTTTGGTAACTGTATTAAAAATTAAAAAGAAACAGACGAGATTAATTTTAATAATATATTTAACCAAAATATCCAAAACATTTTCATTTCAACATATAATCAGTATAAAAAGTTATTGAGATATCTTGCATTCTTTTTCAAACTAAGTCTCCAAAACCCAATGTACATTTTACACTTAACAGCACATCTGAATTTGGATTCACCCTGTGTGGCCATTGGCCCCTGTCGTGGGAAGTGCAGGTCTGGACTTTGCGGCGTAATGACGGACCTCTGTGAACCACGAGGCTGATGGGAAGAACCAACCAGAAGCCTCCCAGGGCTTGCCAAGTGTCCGTGACCTTGGTCTAGTGTGGACTTTACTCTCCTTCCACTGTGTTCATCTGCCCCACTGTCCAGGGCATCTAGATATCTGGGCAGGCTATTGAGAGAACAAAGCTTGACTTTCGACACAGAGGGTTCAAGCTAAGAGATCTGTGCTCCACTGATTTTTATTCAAAAGCCAAGCATTTTGTGCAAATTGTATTTATTCATCAGACATTTATTAAGAAGATACATTTTCCCCATGGTACAGGGATGAGTCCCTCAAGGAAATGAACGTTTGAAGGAGTAGGAGGGCAGAGGGGCAGACACGGGGCGACATTGGGTGATGAGTGGGAGCACTGGGGAACAGCACCCCACCTTGGCAGAGTCTCGAAGGACAAGCAAAGTTTGCCAGGCAGATCAGGGTGGGGCGGGTCATTCCACCTGCTGGGCAGGCATGAAGCAGGCCTGAGAGCCTTGGGCCATGCAAGGGTCTTCGAGTGAGCACGGGGGGGAGGTTTGGGAGGGGTCTGGGTAGGGCACAGCAGAGGCCAGGTCTTAGAGGATTTAGAACGCCAGCCCAGGGCCTTGGTGAACTGTCACCCCAGGACAAGAGAGGACAGCAGAGTCTCCAAGCTGGGGGTGGCAAGGTCACACTGCATTTAAGAAAACTCCTCTCGGCCAGAGTGGAGAATGGCTGAGGAGCTCCAGGCGGGGGCCCAGCTGATAATAGTGATCCAGGCCAGAGGTGGAGGAGAGGGCCTCAGACATGGGGTGTGCAGGAGCCGGCAGCCAGCCATGGGAGTGGGAGGCATCAAAGATGGCCCTTGGGCTCAGGCTTGGGTGGCTGGATGCCCGGAGCTGTGTGTGAAAATGCGTCAAACCACCTCTGTGTGTACTGATTCCTTAAGTTTCCACTTTAATGCAGCCACAGAGACTCCGTCCCACTCGCCCGCCGCCTCCCAAGATACAGCGCTCGAGGCCCGTGAGTAGCCAGTGGTTCTGCCCTCTCACCTAACACTGCCTGAGCCGTCTCCCCGCCTGACTAAACCTCGGGGGTCTGAACTCAGCTGCCTTGCCAAGGAAAACCAGGAAGTGGGTTTTTCAGCTTCCCTCTGTGTGGCATGTACCCGGACTTGCATTTCCTGAGCTTCTGTCTCTTTCTTCTGAACCAGTTTGGCAACTTGCAGGTCGGAGCTGTAGGTAGCGGGGCTGCTGTGTGCTGTGTCTGCCATGCGTGCCTGGTTTGAGCGCGTCTCCTAGGTTGAGCCACGTTGCTAGCCAGTGAGCTTTAAAGGCTACAGCCGCCTCTTCCTCACAAAGGAAACGGAAGTCTGGCAGCAGGGGTCTCGTTGTGCCAGATCTTGGTTTGGAAATGCACTTGATGTGCCTTCCCAGGGGCGGACGCTACGCCCAGAGAATATCGAGCCGGCTCAGATGGAGACCAGTCTCCTCCTCTCCCGGGCCGCACATGGGGCTCCACCTTCCCAAGCAAAGCTCCGAGGGTGGGCAGAAAAGCAGGACGAGATGTGATAAACCCACCAACACCTGGGAATGGGCAGGCAAGGGAGAGGGACCCATCCATGTCTTCTCAAGAGAAACGCCTTGGGAAAATACTGGGCGCGGATCCGGTGTTCAGCATCAGTGAAGTCCTTTTTCTTGTGAGCTAAGGCTTCAGTCATGCTGAGGCCTGATAACTTTAGCAGCTTCCTTTAAAATGGGAAGGAAACTGGCTGGGACCATTGAGTGAGGGCTGTTGACCAAGAGAAGAGTTTCTCTGTTTCTTGTTCAAAGCAGCCACCACTCTTGCAGTCAAGCAAAAGGGGTCTGGTTCCAGCCCAGTGGCCATCATGTTTCCCCACAAACCCGAGTCCCAGCCCCTCCTGCCCTCCCTGCTGTGGTGTCCACATCCATCTTGAAAAGTGTGGCAGCTGAGGGGTGCAGGTGACTGGGCTGAGCTGTGTCTGGCTTTTTTTTTTTTTTTAAGAGTTTATTAGAGTGAAGATCTATTTGAATCAGATGGCACCAAACCAGAAGTGTTTAGGAGTGCTCTCAAACTGTGTCTTTTGAATCCTTGTTGCACGTACCTAATGTCGGATGGGTGGCCTTCTCTGCATGGATGTTGGACCATTCTGTGGCACTGTCTTCCTTCCCTTCCCTTCCCTCCCGTGTACGGGAGCTGCAGGGCTGGGGTGGAGGCAGCCATGACACTGAGGTTCCACACGTGACAGAGCCATCCCATACCCCAGTCACACCATGGTCAGCACAGCTGTCGAGGGGCTGAAATGTTTCTGCTTATTGTCATTGGGTGGGAGGCACAAACAGCAAAGAGAAACTGCTCTGGGGGACAGGAAGCCAACGTCTGGGTCAAGTGTTGTGTGATTTAGTGAGAATTTCAGTGCAGTCAATAGCAACGTGGATCTGGGGAATAGACAGAGCCAGGCTTGATACCCGGATTCTGTGACTCTAGGCAAGTCCTGAAGCTCTCTCTGAGCCTCGCCCCTCTCTCTCTCTAATACACCCTTGTTCATGGAGGTTTTTTGTGAGCATGAGTATAGACGTCATTTGTAAGGCTCCTTGCACAGGGCCTGGGACACAGTAGTGGTTCTTATTCTTCTTAATAGATTTTTCAGTCTTAAAACTTCTAAGGAATGACCCAGTTTCTTAATCATTCACCTAGGATTTTCATAGTCAGCGAATCATTCTTAGTCATATCATCCCAGCTGAGCCTCACAGAATCTCTATGAAGTAGGCATCTCCTCCACCCGTTTTAAATGAGAAAACTGATGCTCAGTAACTTAACCCAAGTCCCTCAACTACACAAAGGGGTCACCAGACTCTAGAACCTATGGTCTTTCATGCATACCAAGTTCCCTGGGCCCTCCATCTCCACGGAGTCCATCTTAGTACAAAGGATGGGGGGAGAACCTTCAGGTGAGAAAAATTTAATCAGTGGTAGCTTGTGTTTCCTATGGAATCGCTACTGCAGTGTTAGGCCCTGGCACGGATGCAGAGGTGAGAAGAAATGACATTTAGTGAGCACCTTTAATGTGCCTCAGACTCTGCTCCTCTGTCCTTACAACAACCCAGAGGAGGCAGATGCGATGTCCCCAGTTGGCAGCTGAAACCACAGAGATAATCAGAGGCCATGCTGGCCTTTGAGCCCAGGCCTGCCTCTGCCCTGCCTCTCCTCACTCCTCACCAAGCAGCCTCTCCCAAGTCAGAGTCATCCAGTGGCTAGCACTAAGAAGTGCCTGGAGGGACCTAGGATCAAAGATGGCAGGGAATCTCTTAGTAGGATCCGGGGCAGGACTGCTCCCCTTGGAAGAACTCAGAAGCTGGAGACAGCTACTTTTGACTCCAGGTTGTGTAGCCAGTGTGAGGACCCGGACAGCCTGGGGGGGTGGGGTGCGGAGGGCTGGAATCCAGCCACATCCACCAGTGACTGAGGACTTGGGAAGGCAAATACTGCCCTGAACACTGAGTAGCAGCTGCTGCTGCCACTGCCCTAGTGTGGGAGGTGACTGGCCTGGCACTCAGGGGTCTAGGATTATGAGACACTGAAGAGGCAGGTGGCCGAACAGAACTGATCCTCCTGGGCCTGGAAGCCAGAGAGGCCTGTCTTAGTTTGAATCACAGTTTGGACACTTCTTCGCTATGTGACGTGGAGCCGTATGCATACCTTCTCTGAGCCTTAGTTTCATCATTTATAAAATGGGTTGCCCTATCTACCTGGTGGGGTTATGAGGTCGTATATTTGTAGTACCTAGCACAGTCCCTGGCAAGAGGTGGACACACGTAGCCCAGTTCTGCCCACCCAAATACCTTCATCCAAAGCAGGGTCACTGTGGGGCTAATGTGGGAGCCCTAGAAGTTCTGTGCTTTCGGGGCCTTGCATTCCCTGGTGCCCCAGGTCTGTTCATTCTGAGTGCCCTCACGCAAGCATTTCCATGGGCACCCCTGCACACTAGGGGTGAACCTGGAAGACGTGGAGTATGAGCCCCGTGGCTTCGAGGGCCTCAGAGATGACGGCCCGCCAAGCTCCCATGTCAGGAGCCTCTGGCCCCTGACCGGGCTTTGCTGGGTCACTTAGCCGCAGGCATTCTCGGCAGAAGTATGGCTGTCAGCCCAAGGCAGTGGGAGCGTGGGGGCCAGCATCCAGCCTTTTTGGAAGGAGCTTTGTAGCCTGGCACCTGTCGCTGGAGTTCAGATGTGACCAGAGGATTTAGATTTTCTTTGTAAAAAGCAGAGAAAGAGAAGAGCAGAAGAAAGCCTTGCCAGTGTCTGTGGACTCAGGGGAGTGGGCTGGGGCGCGCAGGGGAGAGGCAGGCTGTGGTCGGCCGCATGTGAAGCGCTTTGTAAGCTCTGTATTTATTATTTCTTGCTCACCATTAAAATCAAATGTACTCGGTGCTTTTGTATTCAATACACATTTAACCCTGCCGACTTAGATTTCTCAGGTTTTAAATCCAGTGGGGAATTGGCTGGTTTCCCAACTTTCCCCTCAAGTCCCCCTTGAACAGAGCTCTAAATCCCTGTTTAGCATTTTCTCCCCAGCGTGGCTGGGACCGGAGTGCTGGTGCGCCCGTCGCGTTGTGTGTTCGCCTGGTTTCTTCCCTCATCCCCAGCCCCCACCCTTCCTAAGCACCCCGGAAAGACGCATCTGATCACTGAAATATGACGGGCCAGTTGTCTGCATCGTCTTGTGATTCGGGCTTAATTAAACCATTTTGTCTGTGTGTGTCTGTGTCTGGTGTGGCTCTAGCTGTATGTCCACGGCCGTGTGTATATGTGTGTGTGTGTGTGTGTGTGTGTGAGAGAGAGAGAGAGA
This sequence comes from Bison bison bison, assembly GCF_000754665.1. Lineage (NCBI taxonomy): Eukaryota > Metazoa > Chordata > Mammalia > Artiodactyla > Bovidae > Bison > Bison bison. Next base: position 1,013,223 of record NW_011494765.1, on the reverse strand, counting down.
GAAAGAGAGATCCGTGCGTGGGCCTTCTCCTCCTGTGCGTGCCTCTGCGAGTATTTGCCAGACTGTGGGTCTGTTGGCATCTCCATGCCTCCATGCATGTCTCTGGGTGGTTGTCTGTCCGTGAGTATAATTTTGCGTCTGCTTTGTCCACACCAGTCAGACGTGCGTGTGACTCTGGGTGTGCCTGCAGCCGTGCGGGTGACTGTCTCTGGGTCTGCCGAGCCTTTTTCTCCCTCCCCCGC